>NC_090744.1:81700109-81705109 GCF_036898095.1 Palaemon carinicauda | reverse complement strand
AAAAATTTAATTTAATCTCTCCATAGGAGGAATTAAGGCCTGAAAATAAAAAAGAAAAACCCCCTATGAAGACTCCTAGCTAACTGAACTATCACACTATAATCAAAGATAAATAATAAACTTTTCATCATTCAGAATCACTCGTAGCAAAAATAAATTGATCGTACATACTGTTGAAATAAATAAACACTTCAACGCAGGTATAAATGATAAATAAATCCCAGCACTCAAGTGCACAAAGCTGCCTTTGACTGCAGTCAAAAAAAAAAAAAAAAAAAAAAAAAAAATGGTCCAAGACAATCAACATTGTCCTAAAAAAAAAAAGTGTGACAAACCTAGGATTATCAAGGAAAAAAAAAAGACTGACTGTTAAACTCGGCATATTAGTGGAAAATATTTATTTCGTTAGTTTTCTTTATTTATAGGCATCATCCTTTAAATTAGTTACTTTGTTTTTTATAATTTTACCTACGACGCTCCTCTTGCACATAAGTCAAAAACTATTTGTGATTCAAAATAGTAACGAGCATTAGTGTCAAACTAATTTTTAATGACGAATACGTAGAGTAGGGCCTATGTGAACTTTTATTCCCTTCAGTGGATAAATGGTTTAAGTTTATTTTCTTTTTGTATTAAATCATATGTAGCCGTTTAAAAAAGATGAAATCTCCGTCATGTCTTTATTCTCTATCCATAGTTAGTTTGAAATCATAAACTCTTTGTGGCTGAGTGCATTAAAGTCCCCTGTTTAGGGATACTATTATAAATATTCCTTCTTTGAAAATTTCTTAATCTTATGTCATGCGCAGTAAAAAAGAATTAGTGCAACAGCATGAGAATCAGCTCAAATAATCTTGAGTTATTTCTTAGTAAGGGTCTATTCAATATATATATATATATATATATATATATATATATATATATATATATATATATATATATATATATATATATATATATATATATATATATATATATATATATATATATATATATACATATATATATATATATATATATATATATATATATATATATATATATATATATATATATATATATATATATATATATATATATATATATATATATGTGTGTGTGTGTGTGTGTGTGTGTGTGTCTGTGCTTGTAAAGAGACGATTGTCGTCAGTGATGAAATAAACTTTATTCACCTTTTACATATTATTTCTCTCAACTCTGCAGTTGTCACTTGTAAATATATTAAGGTTATGTTTTATGGAATTTTCTTATGAACATTTCACTCGTATTCTCTGATTTGAAGAGTTCTTCTTCATATGACTACTAAATTGAGATTCGCTACTAAACAAGGACAGATTACGATACAGTCGTAACTATTCCATATTACCATCATTATAATAATCACAAAATTATTGATAGTCATTCTTTGTCGCTATTAAGAAGAATTACATAAAAATTTTCATAATATATTGTATCAAAGCAAAGTAATGGGGAAGTTCGTAGAATATCTTGTTCTAGATATAAACTATAGTCATATACTAACACGTTAATGTTAATTACATCAGTTTTCTTTAAAGAGATGAAGTTTACTTTATGAAACTTTTACACTTAAATATAATGTGGTTAATCTGTCAAATAAAATTCTAGATAAAAATGTGAAGTGTGCCTTGGGATACGGTTTAAATTTCTCGATGTCATCAAGTGCAGTGAATATTGTATAAATTACAAATGGAGTGTGTAACCTGGAAAAAATCAGTGATATTTCTGCAGAAGAAGTAAATATGATTAAGGGAATTATATATAGCAATATGAAAAAACCAGTGGTTCCAAATTGCCCAAAAAGATTCAAGAGAGCAATTGCCGAATTGAAGTAAGATAGAAATATTAAACTGACAAAAGCCGATAAATCTGGAGCACTGGTAATCTTGAATACAAATGATTATATAGAAAAAATGGAAAACCTCTTGAGTGATGAAAACACATAAATGGAATTAAGAAAAAATCCAATTGAGTTTGTGAATAGTAATTACAACAAAAAAGTGAAAGAGTTACTAAAAGGGAATGATCTGATAAAAAAGGTTTGTACAATATCACCAACATTGCCATATATGTATGGAGCTATTAAAACTCATAAGCCAAATTATCCAGCTAGGCCAATAATTAGCTCTGTAGGTTCAGCAGCATATAAATCATCTAAGTACCTTGTGAATATCCTCAATCTTTTAGTTGGCACCATTTCATATTCAAATATAAAAAATAATGTAGACTTGATTAACAAACTGAATGAAGTACAGATTAACAGTACCTGTAGGCTTGTCAGTTTTGACGTAGTCTCACTATTCACTAAAGTACCTATTGATGACATGTTGGAATTTTTATCTGAAACCTTAGATAATAGACAATTGAATCTACCATTCTCCAAACACACTTTAATAGAATTAATTAAACTATGTATAAAAGATTGTAAATTTGAATTCAATGGGAGATTTTATGCACAAACATTTGGTATGGCTATGGGAAACCCTTTATCCCCAGTATTGAGCAATCTATATATGGAATTTTTTGAAAGCAGAATCTTAAATAACATCATACCTAATAATGTAAAATGGTTTCGATATATTGACGACATAATATGGGTGTGGCCAGGAAATGAAAATTTAGATATCTTTTTCCTTAGATTGAATAGTTTGGTACCATCA
Organism: Palaemon carinicauda; assembly: GCF_036898095.1. Lineage (NCBI taxonomy): Eukaryota > Metazoa > Arthropoda > Malacostraca > Decapoda > Palaemonidae > Palaemon > Palaemon carinicauda. The sequence goes on along the minus strand of NC_090744.1, from coordinate 81,702,431 downwards.
ATAAATTTCACTATGGAGCTGGAGAATAATTGTACCCTACCTTTTTTGGACTATCGCATACATAGATGTAATAATAGTCTTAAGTTTAGTGTATACAGAAAGCCAAGGAACATCTCGGCATATGTCCATTACTACTCAAACCAAGGCAACAAAGTTAAGAAATCTGTATTTACTTCTATGTTTTTAAGAGCATTTCGAGTCTGCAGCCCTGAATATATTGATGACGAAATAAATGGGATTAGAGCAATTGGTAAAAAACTAAAGTATCCTGAAATTGTGTTAGATGATGCCCTAAGAACAGCAAATAAGACTTTTTTTCGGTAATGATAACAGAAAAAACTACAACACACAAAATTTACTTGTACTACCTTATTGTAATTTTTTTAAAGAAATTCCCCAACTGTTGAAAAACTTCAATGTAAATGTAGCATTTAAGAGTAAAAATACAATAAAAACAGCCTTAATAAAGAATTCTCCTGACATTACCAAGGGATGTGTATATCGTATTCCATGCAATGCTTGTGAAAAATACTATATTGGTCAAACTGGTAAAGCCCTAGAAAAGAGAATTGAACAACATAAGAAAAGTGTCAGGTACGCTCAAGATAATAATGCACTCTTTGCTCACGTTAGAGATAAAAATCACACCATTAATTGGTCAGGTGCAAAGAAATTGGTTCATTCAAATAACTTAGTGGAAAGAAACATCATAGAGTCCAGTTTCATAAAGGGAATCTTTGAAAACAACTTGAATATTGGTCATGGAATGTATAAACTCGACGCCTTTATATGTAAAGAGATTTGTAAGCTATATAAAAAAAAAACATTAACCACTTAATGTAGAATTGAATGTATTGTGAATAATTAACATCGCTGTAAAATTAATATTTAGACCTAAGCTACCATTCATTAATAGGTACAATTATTTTATATAGTACGCATAAGTATATTGGCACTATATAGTGTTATGCTAGATATAGATATTGATATATACATGATTATATGTTTATGATATTAATGTTGTATGTATATATATGTATATATACATATGTATATGGGTATATATATGTATGTATATATATGTATGTATATATATGTATGTGTGTATATATGTACATGTGTGTGTATATATATATATATATATATATATATATATATATATATATATATATATATATATATATATATATATATATATATATATGTATGTTTGTGTATGTTTTGCTTATGTATTTATATAGATAAGGCTACCGTGTTTTTCATATAAACTGTACTGAAAGTCAAAAAAACAAGAATTTACCCGCCACTAGATGACCCTCTTTGGCAGGTGTCTAATGATCTTGGGGACTCCGCCCACTTGACCCAGGTAGCTGGTAAGGGAGTGTCATTGTTCTCTTAATCTCTATATGTATGTTCGTACGTTTGCTTTCCCTATAAAATGTAATGAAACCTCTCAATAAATCAGTCCTCTGAAGAAGTATCACGAAGCTGGTCAGGACTTAAGCGTATATTTCGTATTTTCATTTTCCCTGTGGTTCTTCTGCATATATATATATATATATATATATATATATATATATATATATATATATATATATATATATATATATATATATATATATATATATATATATATATATATATATATATATATATATATATATCGGTAATCGCCAGCCGTTGCTGTAAGAGAAAGGCCTTAGCCATGTGCTTCCACTCCTGTCTGTTCACGGTCTTTCTAAGCCACACTATACTAGCAAATTCTCTTAGCTCGTCAGGCCATCATTTACCTTCCGTCACCTTATGTTGTTTTTTTTTTTTTATTTTTTTTATTCATTTATTTTTTTTTTTTTTTTTGCAGTTATTCTTAATGGCCATTAATTATCTGTTACTTTCATATGCCCTGCCCTTGTCTATTTCTTTTTCTTACATGTCTTTAGAATTTCCTCAACTTTAGTTTGCTCTCGCATCCGTGTTACTCATTTTCTCTCTCTTTGTGTTAATAACATTATTCTTTCCAAAGCGCTGTGAGTTGTAACTAGCTTTTGTTCTAAGACTCGTAAGACTAAGTTTCTGTTGTATAAGTTATTACTGGTTGGACGATCTGATTGAAAGTTTTTCCATTTAGAGAAAGTGGTATTCTACTTTTTATAATATCATTTTGTTTACCAAAAGGTCTCCATCCCAAACTTATCATTCATTTAATTTTGGTCTCATGTCCTTGGGAAACATAAGTACGTATATTCATTGTCTATCTCTAAAGGTTCTTCCATTACCCTTATTTGTTGTCTCTGGATTTTCATTGAACATTATCTTAGTTTT
>NC_090744.1:81695109-81697609 GCF_036898095.1 Palaemon carinicauda | reverse complement strand
GACCAGATGGAGATCCAGTGATTTTCTTAAAAAAAAACTGCAAACACTATCACGAAGCCACTTGCAATACTGCTAAGACAAAGTATAGATATGAGCGAGATATATGTTAAACATAAATTAGCTTATATAACCCCTATCTTCAAAAGTGGATCAAGGCTAGAGGCAAGCAATTATAGACCTGTTAGTCTAACATCACATATTATGAAAGTGTATGAGAGAGGATAAAAAAGAAATAATGAATCATTTGGATGAAAACAATTTGTTCAATATAGGTCAACACGGTTTTGGCCTGGAAAAAGTACACAGACCCAACTGATAGCACACTATGAAAACATATACAAAAATATGGTAAATGAAAAAGACACAGATGTGATCTACCTAGATTTTGCAAAAGCCTTTGACAAGGTAGATCATAATATATTAGAGAAAAAAATGAGAAAGCATAACATTGTGAGAAAGATAGGAAAATGGGTAAAAGAATTCCTGCAAAACAGAAAACAGATAGTGGTTGCAAATGACGAGAAATCAGATGAAGCTCAGGTAATATCTGGCGTGCCACAAGGTACGGTATTAGCTGCACTACTGTTTGTTATTATGATCTTAGACATAGACTGTGATGTTGAAAATTCTGTCGTGAGAAGTTTCGCCGATGACACAAGAATAAGTAGAGAAATTACTTGTGATGAAGATAGGAACTCACTACAAAGAGATCTAAACAAAATATATGAATGGGCGGAGATAAATAGGATGGTATCTAACTCCGATAAATTCGAATCAATAAATTATGGAAACAGAGAAGGAATGGTATATGCATACAAGTGACCTAATAACGAGACAACCACAAACACGGAAGCAATTAAAGACCTTGGTGTAATGTTAAATAGGAATATGTTATACAACGACAAAATAACAACACTGTTGGCTAAATGTAGAGCAAAAATGGGAATGTTATTCAGACACTTTAAAACAAGAAAAACTGAACACATGATTATGCTTTACAAAACTTATGTATATAGTACACTCGAGTACTGCAATGTGATATGGTACCCACACTACCAAAAGGATATTGCGCAAATAGAGAGTGTACAAAGGTCCTATACTGCTAGAATAGAAGAAGTTAAGGACCTTGACTACTGGGAAAGACTTCAATTTTTAAAACTATACAGTCTAGAAAGGAGAAGAGAACGATACATGATAATACAAGCATGGAAGCAAATAGAAGGAATTACTGAAAACATCATGGAGCTAAAAATATCAGAAAGAGCAAGCCGGAGTTGATCAATAGTGCCAAAAAATATACCAGGTAAACTAAGGAAGGTGCACAGGACAATAATACACTACGCACCAGCATCGATAATGCAGCGACTATTTAATGTGCTGTCAGTTCATCTAAGAAACATATCAGGAGTGAGCGTAGATGTGTTTAAGAATAAGCTCGATAAATACCTAAGATGCATCCCAGACCATCCAAGACTGGAAGATGCAAAATACACCAGAAGATGCATTAGCAACTGTCTGGTGGATATACGAGGTGCCTCACACTGAGGGACCTTGGGGAACCCAAACATAAAATAAGGTAAGGCAATAAGTCTCTCTCTCTCTCTCTCTCTCTCTCTCTCTCTCTCTCTCTCTCTCTCTCTCTCTCTCTCTCTCCTCTCTCTCTCTCTCTCTCTCTCTCTCTCTCTCATATTCCCAAGTAGTAAAAATTACTTATATATGACCTGGAAATAAAGAGATTGTGTTTCTGATATGAATCAAGTTGGAAGAATTGGAGAGTCTAACAACAACTCAAAGAGTTAAGGTGCTCCAATAATTTCAGGTTCTCTGAGAATGTACAGCATAGTCCTGTACTAAAAGTAATTGTAAAAATTACTGCTGAAATGTTTTATATATTTTATTGGGATGTTATTATTGCATAATGCCTATTCACCTTGTAAATGCAGTTATCAGGAGAAGATGGTTTTAAATACATAAAACATAGCTCTAAAATAGCTTAAGATTGCAAAAGCTTCCGGACCCCCACCTGCTTTGGTTAGGTTATCCGATCCCCCCCGTTTTTAACTTAGTAGATCCGTGCTTGGCCCATTGCTATTTCTGATCTACACCAACACTATAGATTTAGGATTAACTAGTAGAATATCCAAATTTGCCAACGATACTAAAAACTAGGCATAAACGGTGCGAACTATAGAAGCCTTGAGAGAAGATCTAGTAAAGTTGAAAGATTGGTCCAGAAAATGCAACGATATCCATAAGTTATAGTAACCCAAAAACAAATTACTCACTGCTGGGTAATGAAATAGGAATTGTCGACCAGGGGAAAGATTTCGGCATTATCATTATCATAGATTTGAAGTTCACCAAACTGAGCATAAAAGTTGAAAAGAAATCACAAAAACTAATAGGTTACATACGGAGACAATTCAAATAGTAAAACAAAGATATTGTACTGAAGCTGTACCCCGTCTAGAATACGTTGTCCAATTGAAGGCTTCAAGTA
>NC_090744.1:81682609-81687609 GCF_036898095.1 Palaemon carinicauda | reverse complement strand
TTTAAGAACAGTTCGACACTTATGGGAAATCCAACTTCACCGGAAAGTAAGTGTCCTTGTTCCCGGGAGAGCTTATTTCATTGGCTGGACAGCCGCTTTCTTGCGTATTGTTTGGAATAATTTTCTTTAAAAAGACTGAAATCAGAATGGCAGAAGGCAGGATTATTGGCAGGATGAAGGGGGGAAATGTTGAAAAGATACAACGTGTTGCTAAAGAGAACCAAAGCTAAAGTTACTTTGCTTAAGATTTGTGGAACGGAATTAGGAGATGAACAGGTCGACACTTTTATGTTTTATCAAAATAGATAGAACATCTTCGCTTAAATAAATATATTTATATTGTAGCAGGATTTCATAAAAACACCTCCCTCACCCTTGATTACTAACAGGCAATTGGCTCCTCGACACAAACTTTCCCCTTACGTTATATTGCAGCTGGACTCTTGCACAGGAAGGATATTGAGATTAAACACGACCTTAAAATTATAATTCATACAAGCTAAAAATAAATTATCAACCAAAATAATTCGGCTTAAAACTTTAACCGTAATTAAAAGTAATCATCAACTTAATACTAAAATAGACTAAAATAACCATACCATAGAATAATATGAAAATTACATAAAAGTGCGTGCGCGTACACAAGCTATCACAAAAATGAAAAATACACTTAAATATTTGATTATGTATAGACACCTTTGTCCACACAAGGCTTAACAGTCCTTTCAGCCCAATGCCAAACTCCGCGGCTAACGCAACACTTATTTGGCACAATAACTCGGTGGCAGACGGATAACTTTTTGGCAACCTGCTACACCTGCCTCAATTGATATGAACAGTCGATATCATCATCACCATCATCATCATCATATTTATCATCATCATCATAATCTTACAGAACAATCAATTCAGGTTCCCTTCAACACAATTCCGGTCATCAACAATTGGACAGCATTCAAAAAATTTAATTTAATCTCTCCATAGGAGGAATTAAGGCCTGAAAATAAAAAAGAAAAACCCCCTATGAAGACTCCTAGCTAACTGAACTATCACACTATAATCAAAGATAAATAATAAACTTTTCATCATTCAGAATCACTCGTAGCAAAAATAAATTGATCGTACATACTGTTGAAATAAATAAACACTTCAACGCAGGTATAAATGATAAATAAATCCCAGCACTCAAGTGCACAAAGCTGCCTTTGACTGCAGTCAAAAAAAAAAAAAAAAAAAAAAAAAAAATGGTCCAAGACAATCAACATTGTCCTAAGCTTGAAAATAAACAAAACCTCAATTATACCATAGGTCATACTCACAACAAACAATCACTAAATTAACTACGTCTCTCTCTCTCTCTCTCTCTCTCTCTCTCTCTCTCTCTCTCTCTCTCTCTCTCTCTCTCTCTCTCTCTCTCTCTCTCTGTGGATTTAGCAATCAAAAGGGAAATAAGAAAATAATCCTCCACAATATGGGGACATCTATATACCTATCAGTATCAGAGGTAAAGTGTTATAGTGAGTTCACAAACTATTTGGGAGTTGTATAAAAAAAAAATCCTTTATCAAAAAGAATGTGCAATCGCATCACAAAAACAGTTTTTTCAGTCTGTATATATATATATATATATATATATATATATATATATATATATATATATATATATATATATATATATATATATATATATATATATATATATATATATATATATATATGTATATATATATATATATATATATATATATATATATATATATATATATATATATATATATATATATATATATATATAAAGATAATAGGCAATTGGTAAACATCTGTGAAGGGCAGCCAAAAATTCTTCACCAAAGAAATGGAAGTCTTTTGATAGACATTATTCATAATGCAAAGGGAAAGATTATAAACACTTTCAACATTGAATGGTCATATAGTCAAATGTGATATATGCTCCAGTATTGCTAGGTATAGATAAAAAAGAAATGTGGGATGAATTGAAAAGTCAAGGAGTAGTAAAAATAGTCAGAATGAGAAAGAGAGCTGGAAAAAAACGTATTCCTCTTGCTACTTAGTATTTAATCAATGCTGAATACCTAACCTTATTAAAGCATGTTAGCTAATTTTGAAGGTGAAACCATACATCCCTTCACCATTGCAATGTTATCATTGCCAAATGTATGACCATTTAAGCCAAAATTGTAAGAAGAAAAACTAAATAATAAGTCAGCTGTTTGTGCCAACTGTGGAAAAAATAGTCATGTAGCATGCACAGAAAATCCAAGTTGTATATATTGTGGTGATGCAAACCCAGCTACATCTAAAAGCTATAATTAGTTTATTTTTGTAAAAGAAATTCCGGCCATAAGGGCATGGAAAGGGTTACTTTAAAAGAGGTTTGTAAAAGAGCCCATGAAAAGCAGATAAGGACAGGACATCCTTATTTAATGGTTTTGAAGAAAAACTTGCCAAAGCACACTGATGAAAATATTATCATCACTTCTAACATAAAGAAACATAAAGTAGTTAAAGAGGATGAAAATCCTATAGAAAATTTATATCCAGAAAGTGTAGAAAAATTAAAGCAGATACATAAAGATCTTAAATCAATCTACTCCCAATCTACACAGTGATACAAACCTCTCTCTGGCGGTTTCCTTGCCTGATTTGATGGAGGTTCCAATAGAAACCAATTTACCTGGTGCCCTTGTAGTGAGGAAGGTGCAAAACCCTGGTAGCTCACGACCTTTCAATAGAAAAAGAGAGACCTCCATCTCTACCGTAAGAAACATTAAAGTCATGACTTCAAAGAAATATGATGTCTTACCTGCTGATGTTTCTGATCAACTGGAATACAACTTGAATAAATCGGAAAGTCAAAGTGAGGTGCACCATCCACCCCAACAATTAGATAAAGAACACAAAGAAAAAGACAAACACAAAACCTAACATATAAAGATCCTCTCTATAGATAACAACGGGAGATAGTGTCACATCAAAGATTGCTAGTGGGAAGACTTTATCCAAGGTGTCTTCCCAAAAATTAACCATAGTTTTTTCCTCCATTCTGCAATGGAATTGCTAGGGAGTAAGGACGAAATACGAAGAACTCTAGCTCCTCATACATGAGCACTCCCCTGTAACTGCATGTTTACAGGAGAGCAAGCTCAATGCTAACACTCCTTGTACTCAAGAGTATGTTAGATATATTATACACATTATGATCAACGAGCAAGGAGCCATTGGGGAAGTTTTATATACGTTCATCAAGTTGTTCCCCAAATATCTTTGTCTATCTGTACCCCTCTGCAGGCAATGGTTGTAGAGATAGATAACGGGGGAAAATGCACAATCTGTTCTCTTTACTTGCCTCCGAATGATAACATCTCGTATGATAATTTATGAGAGATGACTCAACAATTCCCACAACCTTTTCTCTTACTAGAAGATTTTAATAGTAGGCATCCTTAATGGGGTGATGTTTTGGCAAATACAAGGGGTACTAATATATCATCAATTTCTAAGAATGAAGACGTGGGACTACCTGAAACAATAGAGCCTACATACTTTCATGTTCAGACAGGTACCTTGTAATGCACTGAACTGTCAATTGCATGCTCCAACTGTCTTCTCAATTTTAATTTGAGAACATTATATGATTGGCATACTAGTGATCATGCATCAATCATTATAAACACCAACAATAGTCCACCTTTACAGATATCGCCACAGAATCCTGCAAAGGCGGACTAGGATAGAATTCAGGTGCAAAGGGAAAGGGAAGGAAATGCAAAACAGTTCGAAATTATTGATGATGCCATGGAACTCTCCAAACAGCATGAAACCATTAAATTCTAAAAAACAGCAGGGATATTTAAGCAATGACCAGTCCTCTGGTGGTATTCAGAACTAACTGCCCTGTACTGTGCCACAAGGTCTTTAACTCGGTTGCGCAAATACCGTACTGAGGAGAATTTAATCATATACAAAAAATTAAGAGCACAGTTTCGTCGTGCCAGAAAAGAAGCTAGGCGCCAGTCTTGGGTGTGTTTTGTTTCCTCCATTAACAGTAGAACACCACCATCATATGTGCAGAGTAAAGTAAAAAAAAAAGATAGCAGGCATATTCACCCCCAAATCCACCACTAGTGTTTAAGGTGAATGATCAGTATGTGACTGGAGCAATCGAAATTAGCAATGCCCTGGCTGATCATTTCTCACATGCATCATGCAAGCACCATGTAACAGTCTATTTTTTTTACCTTGAAAATGCATATGACATTGTATGAAGATATGATATGCTTGAAACCATTCATGATTTGGGATAACAAGGTGAGCTTCCATTGCTCGTTAATCATTTATTTTGAATAGGCTTTTTCAAGTGATTATGGGGGAAACCCTTTCTAAGATTAAATGATAGGAAGAAGGAGTTACCCAGGGTAGTGTGAGAAGTGTAACCTTATTTGGACTAGCCATGAATGGGATATCCTCAGTCACTCCTAAAGACATCTTCTCAACACTATTTGTTGATATTATCTTCATATCATTTGCTGGAGCTAGAATGGCAATGGTTGAGAGAAAACTACAAATCACAATTGATGAAATTATTCAGTGGGCTGATATCAATTTTCCATCCTAAAAATAATCACTGTAAGGGTGTCACATCCCCAAATCAAACAATTTTTGACTTTTCAGGTTTCATTTTGAAAATGCATACAAGGGTAAAGCTAGGGAATCTTCAGATATTCAATCTAGACATAATCAAGCACTTTCCAGAGGTTTTCATCTTTCTGGAAATATCTTCCATTTCCTCTATGGTATATTTTCTAATGCTCTTCGCCTATTTATGAAACCCTGATCTGAAGTATAATAGATAATAACAGGCCATGGAAGAGTGAGTATTACAGGTCTTGCTCAATCTTCGCATGCCCTTTCTAATAGACGTCTCTTGATGTCATGCGAGGTACTTACCCAGCAATCACTTCCGTTCATTTTTTTTTCTA
>NC_090744.1:81675109-81680109 GCF_036898095.1 Palaemon carinicauda | reverse complement strand
AAATGTCGTTACTATGTACGATCATGGGACACACAGTTGGTATATGGCTCCCCCCCCCCTAAAAATTACACACTGCACATGTTAAATTGGGCAGGTCATCAGGCAGGAGATAAGCAGGTTTTATACGATCAATGGAGACCCAGTCTTCTTTGCCAGGAATGTTTAGTAGGAATGCTTTCCGACTGCATCGGATCACAAGGAAAGGGTCCGTGCAAAGGGTCGTTAGCGGTGGCTTGCTAGTGATGTATGCGCTGGAGATCGTCGGAGGAGGTTGCAGAAGGAAAAAATTAGGCAGGGATGACCAACGGGACTCCATACACCATTTCCACTGCCGAGACGTCCAGGGCATCTTTAGGAGTGGTTCTTAGTCCCAGGAGGACCCAGGGTAGCTGAGTAAACCAGTTGGAGTCCTTACAGTGGGACTTCAAAGCAGCTTTGAGGGTGCGATGAAAACGTTCAACCATTCCATTGGCAGTGGGGTTGTAGGCAGTTGTCTGATATAGGGTGATGCCCAGGAGATTCGCTAATGATGTCCACAATTGAGAGGTGAAAGTGGTACCCCTGTCAGAAGTAATATGCTGAGGGATACCAAATCTTGCAATCCATCCTGAAAATAAGGCAGATGTAGATGAGGCGGACGTTGCAGTTTCCATGGGAATGGCTTCAGGCCAACGAGTGGAGCGGTCGAATATGACGGTAAACAGGTAACAATGTACTTGAGATGTGGGTAGGGGTCCTACAATGTTGACGTGAGTGAGGGCAAAACTAAGCTGAGGTCGAGGAAAGGTGCCCACTCCTGAATCCGTATCTCAATGTACTTTGGAAGTTTGGCAAGTAGTACAGGCGTGGACCAAATTCTTGGCATCCTTAGAAATGCCGTGCCAAATGAACTTCGTGTTCAGCAGCTGTGCAATAGAACGGCACGAGGGATGTGAAAGGCCGTGAATGAAATCATGGGTAGGAATCCAAGGTCACGGTCTACTGGTACTGAAGTCACAGAGGAGGGTGGTGTTGGGGTCGTCGAGGGGGACGTCTTCCCAACAGAGGGACGTGCAGGATGTCCTACATGCTCGATACTCTGGATCCTGTCGTTGGGCTCCAGCCAAGGCGTTGTAATCCAATCCCAGTTGAATGGCGGTTGACGTGTTTGTTGACAGGGCATCGGCAACGGGATTCATTTTCCCAGGGACATGTTGAAGGGTGCAATTGTATTCAGCCACGGCGGAGAGATGTCTGCGTTGATGGGCGGACCAGGCGACAGACTTTCTAGTGAAGACGTGCACCAGAGACATTTGTGATCGAAGGTAGAATAACCCGATTCTACCTTGGGCAGTTTTCTGCTGAAGAAGGCCCCAATAGCAAGGTCCCTGCCATTAGTGGAGAGAAGGAGAGCATGTGGGATGGGAAAAGTGAGAGCAGCAACTGTTGATAGGGCATTCTTTGCATTGCAGAAAGCCGCTTCTTGAAGGGGACCCCACTCCAGGTCTTTTGGCTGGCCCTTGAGGGAGGCGTGGAGGGGAGCGAGAGTGGCGGCAATGGCAGGCAGAAAACTGTTAAAACAGTTGATCAAGCCCAAGAATTCCTGCAGTACTTTGACGGTCGAGGGTGTGGGGAAGCTCTAAACGGATGCTACCTTCTCAGGGAGGGGATGGACTTCTTCAGGAGCGACACATCCTTGGTGCCAAAGGTACATTTGTCATACAGGACTACAAGGCCGTTTTGCTGCAGGCTGTTGAGCATGAAGCGCAGGTGATGCAGGTGTTGCTCTTTTGAGGAAGAGAACACAAGTAACATATACAGAGGGGGAGGTCCCCTAAGATGCCATCCATGAGACGTTGAAAAGTGGCCCCAGCATTACGAAGGCCAAAACAGGAGCAATTGAAGGTGTATGTACCGAACGGAGTTGTGATGGTGGTATTGGTGATGTCTTCTGGGTTCATAGGCCCCTGATAATACCCCTCCAGAAGGTCAAGCGTGGAGAAAACTTTCCCTTTGGGCAGATAGGAGGACACATCGGCAATGTTTGGGAGGGGGTAGTGATCTGGCTCTGTTTGCATGTTCATTCGCCTGTAATCCCCGCACGGACGGAGGAAGCCGTCTTCCTGCAGGACGATGTGTAAGGGTGATGGCCATGGGTTGGAGGCCTTTTGGCAAAGGCCCATTTTTTCCATTTCAGTGAATGTCTGTTTGCCAGCTGCCAATCGATCCGGTGCCAGACGTCTGAATTTTGTGAAGATTGGGGGTTCCGTCTTCTTGATATGGTGATAAATACCGTGCTTGGCAGGATTCATGGGAGTTTGGTGAAGTTTTGGACGGAAAACTTCCGGGTACGGCGTGAGGAGGTGGGCGTAGTCATTCGTGGGTGCGCTGATGTGGAGAGCAAGGTTGGAGGGGTCTGGTTGAAGAGGTGTCGACAAGTACGAGTCTGCGTTGACCAATCGTCGGCGGGCGACATCAAACACAAGGTAGAAGTGAGAGAGGAAATCCGCATCGAGGATTGGCAATGTGACATCAGCTACGAGAAACTTCCATTTAAATTTACTGTTTCCAAACGATAATGTGAGGTTCTCGTAACCGTAGGTGGGTATCACACATCCATTGGCAGCTACAAGGCAGACTTGGCAGACTTAGATAGACCACGTCGTGTCCTGAAGAGTTCCCTTGGCAAAAGAGAGTGACAAGCACCCTCGTCTACCAAAAATTGCACACCCGTTCCTGCATCATGTAAAAAGAAAAGATTAGAAACACGGAACAATCTTTGGCACATTTCTTCGCAGCAGCACCGAATCTGGGGTAGTAGTAGCAAAACTGCGGCCGAGGGGCAGCAGTAAGTGGCTGTAGAAGTCGTTGGTTTGGGCGCGAGAAAGTGGTGGGTGATGGGTGGCTTTGTCACCCCTCTGGCATATCACGGGGCAGGCGTGTATGTCCTACTGCATTCACGTCAGCTTCGATTGACATTAAATAGGTGTCCTCTTCGTCAGGAGTGGAGGCATTGATGGAGGTCTTTAAGGTCGTGAAGTGGCTGTCCATAAGGGCGTTGGCTTTGGTTATCAAGTCCTTTATGGGTAAACTATCGACATCGGATATGGTAGAGTGTACAGGTTCGGGTAAATGGCGTATCCAAAGGGCACGAAGTAGGTTCACCTTATGAGGAGAGCCGTCTGTTGCAGGTTGTAGGCGAGCGATACTGGTCATTTCCCTGAGGGTGAGCTAAGCCCTTTGGTCCCCCAACGGTAGTTGAGAGAGCTGAAAAACTTTGCTATACGGGCGGCTGGCTACGGCGAGTACTGCTGCAGAAGGTATGTTTTGAGGGCAACATACGCTATTGGGGTGTTTCCTTGTTCACAAAGCCAGTCAGAGATTTTCGGGAAGGTGTCCTCGGGTATTGCCGCAAGAACATAATCTGCTTTGGTGGTTGAGCAAGTCCCGGCCTTAATGTGGAACTGGACTTCTGCACGCTGAAACCAAGCAGATGCCTCTCTGCTGTCGAACGATTAAAGTTTGAATGGGGCAGCGCCAATTTCCGTGGAGTCTGACAGAGTACCAGTGAGAGGGGGGAAGGCGGGAGGAGCGAGTCGAATTCCGGGGTCACCAATGTGACGGGCCGAGAGTAAGTTGTGACTCAAAAGGTGAGATGAAAGCAACTGAATAACTTTATGTCAGAACATCTAGTTTATATATACACCAAGTCCGGGCAAGAAGGTCATAAAATACAACAGGCTATTTCATGCCCAGCCGACAACCGGTTCTGTTAAACCTTTTACCCCCAGGCTATTTGGAACTTTCCTACCCTTAACCCCCAAGAGTTTTTTTTTTGCAAGCACATTTTGCAATATATATTTTTCAAATTGCTCTAACAGCCTTCATTTCGTCATAGAGAGGTCAGGTGGGTCTCATTCTGTTGGAAAATGCCTGAAGTTTCTCAAAAAGTTATCAAAAATATGCAAAAGTGTAAATAGCAGTTTTTGCAAGGACCTACCAGTACGTCCATTGGGGGTAAAAGGGTTAACAGTTAACGATAAGAAAATCAGACAGGTTGATACAAGGTGCTGTCAGTGCAAGGGGAGAGCGAATATACAAAGGATGATATATACAAAAAAGAGAAATGTCGTTACTATATATGATCGTGTGACTTACTGTTGGTACACTGCTCTCCTGGTTGATTAAAGTCTATTTGTCTTTCTATTTTGCCTAATATGTTCTTTGTATATATATTGTATAATATGTAGAATAAACCTATTGACCAGTAATCTTTCAAGTCTTTTGTGTCTCCCTTTTTAGTGAGTAAGTATAATGATAAAGTTTTTCTAACCTGTAGGTATAGAATACAGAGCATTCTTGCAGACATTTTGTGTAAAGTTCAGCCACTTTTAATACTATGATATCCCTTCCATCTAATACTAAATCAATTATTCGGCCATCTTCTCCTGCTGCCTTACCTCTTCATGCCTTACAATCCATTATTTACTTCTTATACTGTTACATTTGTTACCGGCTCAGGTGTTTCATGACTTTTATTGACAAAGTTATTTCTTATATCACTTATATAGCATTATAAAAAAATCCTCTGCAATTTTTATCTCTCCATCTATATTGTTAATATTTCCATTCTCATCCTTAAAGCAAATATCTGTAGGATACCTGTACCAAATCTTCTTTCCATCAATTTTATGCTTCCTTTCTTTAATGTTTCCTCAATATTTTTCTGATTGTGTTTACGAATGTCTCTGGTTATTAGTTTGTTTAATGTTTTGGATAGTTCTGCTAGTTCTGTATCATATATCTTGCATTTAACCCTCATTTTGAATATTTTCTTTATTAGGTTTTTTTCTGATAATTTTACTTGATCTTATTCAGGAACTTTCCATCTATCACCAGTACAAATTTAGTTAAATTACAGTTTATATCTTCTTTAATAGCTTCCATTTCATCATATAGCTGGGAGTACCTTTGTTTTATTGCTAAACTAAACTCATAAGGTATTTTCTCTTATTGCAGGA
>NC_090744.1:81657609-81667609 GCF_036898095.1 Palaemon carinicauda | reverse complement strand
AAACCAACCTAGTATGGGTGGCGCTATCTGGTAGTGTTTTGCTGATCATTGTAAAGCTCAAACCGTTTCAGCCCAGTAAGGTATCCCCACCCAGAATGGGATGTATATACTATATATATATATATATATATATATATATATATATATATATATATATATATATATATATATATATATATATATATATATATATATATATGTATGTGCTTGTATATATATATATATATATATATATATATATATATATATATATATATATATATATATATATATATATATGTATGTGCTTGTATATATATATATATATATATATATATATATATATATATATATATATATATATATATATATATACATATATATATATATATATATATATATATATATATATATATATATATATATGTATATATATATATATATATATATATATATATATATATATATATATATATATATATATATGTATGTATATATATATATATATATATATATATATATATATATATATATATATATATTTATATGTATATATATATATATATATATATATATATATATATATATATATATATATATATATATATAAATATAATATATATATACATATATATATATATATATGTATATATATATATATATATATATATATATATATATATATATATATATATACTGTATATATATATATATATATATATATATATATATATATATATATATATATATATATATATATATATATATATATATATATACATATATATAGATACTGTATATATATATATATATATATATATATATATATATATATATATATATATATATGCAGTATATATATAAATATATATATATATATATATATATATATATATATATATATATATATATATATATATATATATATATATATATATATATATATATATATATCCTTTATTCTTAATCATATTTTTCAACGTAATTCAATATGACTTTCATTCATTAGCCAATAAATTATGAATTAATGTTACCGAATTACTAATGAAATCCACATAAAATATCTACTTTATTGGCGGAATGATCAAAAGTATATTTTGGGGGGTTTGTATATGATGCCCCTCTTTTTTTATAATACATAGGAGAAAAATAAGAATTATATCTTTAAGTTTAATTGTAAATCAAAAACTTTTAACTTTACATTTTGTCTTGTCATTCTTAAAGTAGTTTTTCCTAACGACTGAGTGAGCATTAAAAGAGAGAAGAAATTAACATCTTCAGGTTAGTGGTAATTAATTATCAATCACACAAAATTTGGCTCTTTCTATTATTTGAAGTACATCAACAAAATATTTCAAATTTATTTTAACACTTCTCGCTAAAAAGTTCAGTTTATATTTCTATATGTATGTATATATGCGCGTGTTACTCAAGAATAAACACCTATCTTTGCAATACTTTGCTTTGGAATCCTCCCATCCAGACAACCCTTATTAATCTTTTATGTGTTGGGCGAAACAGATCACATGAAATAATGGTGAACAAGTCTTTCAAAGTTTAGTATCATATTAGTTTTTGCTGTTTTATTGTGGTTCGTAATCAATGTTTGTTTCGAAGTCAACTTCATTATGCAAATAAAAAAGAAAGAATTCAGTATGAATAATCGTTCCTCAAATCGTATGATCAATACTAATTTGATACTGAAAAGGCCTGTGTGCGAAGCCTGTAGTCTTCATTTAACAAATGTGTTCTAATAATAAGTATAGCAATATTTTATCGTTTTCTGTGTATGTGATGAAGAATGGGTAAAAAAGCTGTGATAATGATATAAGACAGAAATGGTCATAACAAAGACAAGAAATGTAAAGTATATCGATTTCTATCTAATAAGTCAGTAGGAGACAAAAATGGATATTTTATAACAAATTTGATTAGAGGAACTTGGATAATTTTATGTTCTCAAGTATCAGAAACTAAAACTAGAATCTTCTCAACAATGAAATTTTCTCTTGACAGATAAGTTTGCGGATCCATTGAGGAAGTCTGGCATATCACGAAACTTTTTTTTTTTCCGTGCAGAAAATATTGGCAGCGTTTTCTCAGAATTCCGTTCCTTTTATATTACTTTTTACTGCGTGATGCCTTGGCTGGTGCATAGTAGGTCATTTTCTTGTCCAGTCAATAGAGCGATGTATTTACTGCATAAGAATATAGCCTTATAATAATATGGTTGAATTATGTGTCCTATCCTTGCTCATCAGCATCCCCTCAGAAATGTCTCTTTATAGGAAAATACTTTATCTGACCCTTTTCATGGCATGCTATGAATCCAACGGTGACGATATCTTTTTTAGTAGTTGGAATTCCCATTTATGCTCTCTCTCTCTCTCTCTCTCTCTCTCTCTCTCTCTCTCTCTCTCTCTCTCTCTCTCTCTCTCTCTCTCTCTCTCTCTCTCTCTCTCTCTCTATATATATATATATATATTTGTATATATATATATATATATATATATATATATATATATATATATATATATATATATATATATATATATATATATATATATATATATATATTGTGTGCGTGTGTGTATCTGTACGTTGAGTCAGTAGAAGTATAAGCATACTAAAGTATCCTTCAGTAACATGTTTTATTTATACAGTAGGTAATTCATTGTATAACAGTGGTAACGAAATCTTCCAAAGATACTGATGCTACATGAAATGCTGGGTTCATAACAGGAGACAATCGAGGGCTGAACTTCCTGAAATACAAACACACAGAATGAGATTTAATCAAAGACAACCTTTAGAAGTTACTCGAAGTGACAGAGGAGCCACCGAGTGTCATAACGCCGAGCTCTTCCATTGTCCTCACTCAACGACTTCATTACTCAGATTTTAGGGGTAAACAGAATCGTCCTGATTATGCTTGTAACTTGTGTTTGATTTTTATTTTTATCAAAATCTTGAAATAATTAACATCTTAGGACAGATTCGGCCTTCAAAGTTCATTTGTACTTTGAATGATAAAAAAGTCGAAATTGGTTGATGAAACACGGATTACTAGGAAAATTTTATTCCAAATATTTATTGAACTGAACTTCAAGTGCACTCATTTTTCAATGACTCGTTTCTAACTATGTTATTTATCTGACAGCGCTGATCAGGTAGACCGACTAATTGAAAAACAAGTAACGAAATTTTTTTACCCAAAATCTCCGAGAAGAAAACACAAAACAAAAGTAAACAGGCCATATAACATTAGAGAAGCTATGATAAAACTAAAATATAAAGATATTTTTATTGTCATTCTGTTATCGTTATATATTTGGGGACTTGATGATTCGTGTGAGTTGCTGCTGTCGTCTGTTCGTGAACACAATTCTATACTCATCTAGAAGTATTCTGAAAAAAAAAAATGCTTTATTTCATCAAAAACACGGACAGAGACTCAGCACACTTCCTTTCCAAATGGAAAGGCACATACATTATGGTGAAAAAAAAAAACGAGGGACACAAAGTAAAAAGTGGCTTAGTTTTACTCAAAATAAAGAAAAGAGCTTAAAGATGAATTAAAATAAGCGAGGAAGTAATAAGAGAGAAATATGTGAATGCAAACAAAGGTTTAGTTTCCAAAGTTGGCCTATTATAGTCCAGAAATTTTTAACATCCTCTGCAGTGGAACATAACTGGCTGCCACCTTGGGAAATTGTTTTACTGCCAATGGGAACAGAGAGCCAAGATGAGCTTGTTTTATTTATATCTGGGGTTTGGCCACTTTTCATCACTATGCTGGCCGCTGCAGATTAGTAATGGTGTGAGATCTTGGACTAATCACACACAGTAAACCATCTTAGTATAGATTGTGTGATCATGGATATGCGCCAGCCGTTTCATCACGTTAAGGTATCCTCACTCAGAAAGGGATATATATATATATATATATATATATATATATATATATATATATATATATATATATGCAATGTATATATATATATGTATATATATATATATATATATATATATATATATATATATATATATATATATATATATATATCACACACACACACGCACATATATATATATATATATATATATATATATATATATATATATATATATATATATATATATATATATATATATATATATATATATATATATATATATATATATTTACACGCACACACACACACACACACACATATATATATATATATATATATATATATATATATATATATATATATATAATACATATATATTTACACACACACACACACATATATATATATATATATATATATATATATATATATATATATATATATATATATATATATATATATATATATATCACTAACGCTCCTGTTATTAATCATTGTAAATATCAACCACACTGGCATTTACTACCGAATTCTACCCTGGGAATATATATGCACTGGAATTCATTTATGTTAATAGGTTCTGCCTGGGAAGAGATTTGAACCCCTGCCTTCTCAGCCGATACCACGCCTATAAGGACTCTACCAACTGAGATATCAACACGGATATAAGTTTATGACAAGTCACCAAACATATTCCTGTCCAATTCAGGAGTCTGTTCTTAGACTTGAAATAAACCCATCTCCACCATGATAGCTGAAATGTGAGATTGCAAAACGTGGTTATTTATGATGTATATATATAACTAACACTCATAATTCTAATCAACGTAAATATCAGTCACACTGTCATTTAATACCGAAATCTACCCTGGGAATATGTATCCAATGGAATTCATTAATGGTAATAGCTTCTGGCTGGGCAGAGATTAGAAACCCTGCCTTCTTAGCCAAAACATTGCCACTAACGAGTGGTATAGATATATATATATATATATATATATATATATATATATATATATATATATATATATATATATATATATTTATATATATATACATACATATATATATATATATATATATATATATATATATATATATATATATATATATATATATATATATATATATTCATCATAAATATCCACGTATTGCAAACTCACAATTAAGCATTCATGGGGGAAATGGGGTTATTTTAAGTCTAAGAACAGATTCCTGAATTCGACAGGAATATGTACGGTGACTGGTCAACAACTTATATCTCTCTTTATAGCTCAGTTGGTAGAGTCTTTGAAGGCATGGTTTCGGCTGGGAAGGCAGGAGCTCGAATCTCTGCCCAAACCAGACGCTATGACCATAAATGAATTTCAGTTGATATATATTCCCAGGGTAGAATTCGGTAGTAAATGACATTGTGGTTGATATTTATATTGATTGAAATCACGAGTGTTAGTGATATATATTCATAATCAGATTGAGAATATCATAACGAAGATGATTCAGAGCAGGATGGAAGCTTACCTGATAAAAATATACTTAGAGGCTGCTTGAGGACACATATAAGCTCATGCCGCATTGCAGCGAACTCTGAACAACATAATATAAATCTCGCATGGCATAGGATGCCGAGGCTGTACAGAAGTGATCATGTGGATGATCACCTGATCGATTGAAGTCACCACCATAAGCACATCACATGAGCAAAAGAAGGTTCCAGACTCTTACCTGTGAGAAGGTGTGATAAGTGAACTCAAGTCGAAAAAAAAAAAATAAATTGCCCGTTTGAGGCTACTGCAAGAAGTTGAACTAACATTATGATGCCTTACCCTTCCATGCTGTTTCAATTTAAATCTCCAGGATTAGCTAGGCATATAATATTTAAAAAGAAAATACAAACTTTGTTCTGTAAATAATAATCAACCCAAACTCATTAACCAATAAAAATAAAAACAACGAAGAAGGAACATCAGATATTCAAATATAAGAAAAGAAAATCTTACACAATCACACACACACACTTATGAAAGAAGAAAAGCTAAGTACTAACAAATGGATCGAGATGAAAGTTAGGCAGGCATTATAAGTAAACACATTTGTGAGATAAATAAAAGTAACTGGTAGGGGTACCTATTGTCTATGTAGTCCAGAGGTCATCATTGCTCTTGATATACCTGGCATGTAAAAATTTAATGTTGATAGTCAATAAAAACTGCAGTTAGTGATGGTTATTACTATCATATTTTGCACTGTTATATGCCATGGATATCAATAATATTTGGGATACTATAAAAAGGAGACAAAGACAGAAATTGATTGTTGATAGTATTCAAGGAAGTTATGAGCATTACAAGGTAGAGCATGCTATGTATTCCAGTATTGATGTAAGGTCAAAAGAAAAGTCAGGAATGACTGCAGAGAATATTTAGATAGTAAAGCAGATGAGGCTGACAAAGCTATGATTTCAGGAAGTGGCTAAGGTGTAAGAATCGTTCATAGAATTATTAATGAAATCTCGACTGGGGCAGAGAAGAAAAGGCATATAACCATAAAAAAGAGAGATATGTCTATTACAAACACAGACAATGAAAAAAGAACACGTTAGATGGAACACTTTAGTGAGAGTATGAATAGGAGATTTGGAGTGAATAATTTGATTGATATACCTAAAACTGATGAAGACTTTGATGTACCAATGAATGAATTCAGTGTGTTTGAATTCGAAGCTATCCTAAAAAAAGCTAAAGAGATGGAAAGCCCCTGGATATGATGGATTAACTGCCGAGATGATACTGGCCGAAAATTAAGTAACTCCCAGAATACTTACAAGATAATTTTTTAGAATGTGGCATGAAGAGACAAAACCTGATGAATGGGAGTTAGGGGTGTTCGTGAAAATGGCAAAAAAGGAGATCTGACTGATTGCAATAATTACAGAAGCATAACACTTACATCAGTTGTTATGAAAATATATAGTTTGGTTAGTCTAAAGAGACAGGAGAGAAAGATTGATGAAAACTTGAGAGATGAACAAGTAGGATTTAGGAAATGTAGTAGTTGCACTGACCAAATTTTCATTAAAAGACATGTTGTACACTAATGCATAGAATATAGAAATCCATTTTTGATGGCATTTGTGGACTGAAAAAACGTTTGATAATGTGCACCACCCAATTGTGTGGAGAGTCTTGCGTCATTGCGGAATTCCTCTTAAATATGTGAATTTGATCTAGTCTATTCATGAGCATAGCAAGTGCAAAGTTAATGTTAGTGGAGTCTTATCAAATGGATTTCCAGTGAATAGCGGTGTACTCCAAGGGAAGTGCTTGTCACCTATGTTGATAATCCTCCTCCTCGATTCTGTAATGCATAAAACAGTCGGAGATGGTGGAGAAGGATTGGACTGGATTGATGATAAGAATTTAGCAGACCTAGAGTATGCTGATAATGCTATCCTTGTTAGCAGAACACCACAGGATTTACAATGCTTGCTTACCAGAATGCGTGAAATAGCACACGACGTTAGGCAGAAGATAAATAGAAGAATGAATATGCAATGGACGATGAAATATCATTGGAAGGAGAAAGGATTAATAAGGTATAACCCTTTGAGTATTTAAGAACTATGATCTCCAATGCAGGGTCTTTCGAATCAGAGTTTAGTGAAATATTGAAAAATGCAAATCAGACAATGGCTAGGTTAAGTAAAATTTCTAAATCAAATCGCCTGAAATTACATATAAAAATCAGGCTATATATCAGTTTAGTGAGATTAGTGTTACTCTATGGACATGAGTCATGGTATGACAACGAAACAATCTCCAATATATTTAGTAGATTTGAGAACAAAGCCCTCAAAAGGATATTGGGAGTTAAATGCCAGGACAGGATTAGAAATGAAACTATAAGAGAGATTACTCAAGTGCTTTATTTCGATGACATTATGATGATGCGTAGATGGAGATGGTTTGGGAATGCTCTTTGCACTCCCCAAGAGAGATTAGTTCACCAAACGTTCAGCTGGCTCCACAAGTCACTAGAAAGGTGGGAAGACCCAGGCCTACATGGCTTAGGACTAAGAAGTACGAAGTAGGAGATGAAGAATTGAGAAGTATTGAATTAAAAACTCCAGATAGAGACGATTGGTGAAATCTAACAGAGGCTCTTTGTGTTAATAGGCGTAGGAGGAGATGATGATGACGATGACATGCTTTAATAGAAATGTAATAATTGCCCTATATTAACATACCAAGACGTATATATTTTGAAATTTCTGTCTTGTAAACTGAAAATAAATCATATTACTGTATACTAAAATGATAATAAATTTGAATATTATAGCAAGTGTTGTCTTATAAACCATTGGCAAATATAAGTAATATTGTGTCACTAGGCTATACAAAAATTGCAAAAAGTTAACATTATTGTATTTACTGTTTTTTGCACCTTTCAAAATGTTGCTTGTAGATATACTAATAAGAATATATTAATAAGGCAAAAGGTTAATATTTTTGTAACTGCTGTCCTATAAATCACTGAAAATGGTATATCAAAATGCTATACTACGATCACACCAAGTGAATGTTATAGCCATTTCTATCTTAGAAACAACACTTCCATAGTGAAAAGGGAACTAGAATCCACTATATATCAATATTATTATTATTTCTATTAGTATTACAGCTACAGCCCTAGTTGGAAGAGCAAAATGCTACAAGCACAAAGGATTCTAACAAGAAATGTAGCCAAGTGAGGAAAGAAAGTAAGAGAATAGCAGATAAACTATACTAAAGTAGGGAGTTAAAAAGAATATTAATAGTTTTAAAATCAGTAACCGTTTTAGAATAGATCAGTCATATATAAACTATAAAATGGGACTTATTTCTATCTTCTTGACGGAGAAGCAATTACTAAAAGTTTGAGCTTCTGCAGCACCATTGATTCAATTCCCTGATTAGGAAGAGCAATTTAAAATCTGGTCACAGTTGAAATAAAACTTCTTGAATATTGTGTAAGATTGTATCTTAAGTTGGAGAAGGTATGGATGTCAGAATTTAAGAGCGTACTTAGCGCTACGTACAAGAGGTTACAATGTAGGAAGATCCAAGTGTAATGGGGGATCTGAATTATGAAAACCTTTTTGCAAAATACATAAAAAAAAAAAACTAAACGTTGGTGCTAGAGATTAATATCCAGATCAGTAATAAGAAATTTAATAGACAGTGAGTTTCTCTCCAACAAATTAAGATGAGAGCTGATGACGAGATGGGCGAATCATACCCAAAACAAGACAGAAATAAATAAATAAAATATTTTCATAAATTAGAATGGTCACCGAAAATATTGAATGACTTTTTCAATAAACCTTTTTTTACAGTGGAAGGAAAAACATATCAGATCTGTTTCTCAAAAGTAAATTTGCAATAAAAAAATCACTCCTAGAATTTTAAATGAGATAAATATAGTTAAAGAGACATCGTCCTTGACCTACTTAAAATCATAATTTGAGTGTTTTATTGGGTCAAACTTCATGCCCTGTAATATACCCCGTGCGCTAAGTATAGCTAGATCTCTGTTCTACATTCTTCAGATGAAATGCATCATTTGCAAATACTACGAGATTTACCTTATATCAATAATACATTACAGTATAGATGTGCATTACGAGTATTGGAGTGAAAATAACGATCAAGTGTTTCCTGGTAGACTGGTCATAGTGGCGTTTTCCATAATTCAGGCAGTAGCATGATTTCCGTAAACTGGGTACAAATATAGGATATTAACCACGTGATCAAACAAATTTCACCCGTTTCCACCAGCAGCAAACTAATTTTATACGCATCGGTATGAATTCCTAATTTATTTTTATTTTCTAGAGTTGAAGACACCAGGAGTGGTTCATAACAGATCAAGTTACATAAATGAGTGACCTGATGCCGACTTGCCTTGGCAAAAATTTCTCACATGTGCCAATGCAAACTTGCTCTAATTTGGGTAATAGATAGATGATGAGTTTTATTGTTGTCTGAAAATATGTCGTGTGATGTATGTCAAATATGTCGGTTTTATCACACTTGTAAAATTGGTGAAATAAAAAGCACTGAAAGCATAACCAGCAGTGATTCCAA
>NC_090744.1:81627609-81655109 GCF_036898095.1 Palaemon carinicauda | reverse complement strand
AAATATATACAATTCTATGTAAAATCTAAATGTGATATGTTATGTAAATATTTTTGAGAATGACTATGGAGGTGGTCTGTTATCTATAAGTGCCCCTTAAGAATATTGTGGGCGCCAGGCAGAAACCTCCCCCTCTTAAAAATTCACATAGAAGGAACATTATTGCCATAAGAATGACTGCTACACATGAATATGACGAAACCAAATAAAGTCTCGCCTTTAAAATAATCAACAAAGAATTGCAGCACTAAGAAATCAGGAAAAAAAAAAAATAGAATAACTCGACTTCAGACTAACGAACATTCACGTGTGCAGAGGTTAGAGTACGCCCGTTTAATGCAAAACAATGTCTCCATGGTCCTTCACCTATGACCCAGGACATCGGTATGAAACGGAAAAAATATAAAAAATTACTTGCTGGCACAAAACTGTAATCACTGTGGTGCTCTGAAATGGAAGCATGAACCTCCTAAAGTGTGTTGGTGTGGAAGGAATGTTAGGATACTTTTGTCAAATATCATCTCTACCTTAACACAGTTGTAGTTTCCACAAATAAAATATTAGGCGGTGAGAGTGTCAAGGAGTTAAAAAACATGTGGTTCAGAATAAGTCATCACCAGTTACATATACTGACATTACTTTTTAATCCTACATCCTCGGCATCGCCGGATGTCTCAGCTAGTATATATATATATATATATATATATATATATATATATATATATATATATATATATATATATATATATATATATATATATATATATATATATATATATATATATATATATATATAAGGTAAATTGCTTTTCTTACTCTGAAATATATATCCCAAATGAAGAATAGTATTTTTTTGTTATGAAGCAGCAGAAACCACTTTTCGATGAAAAAAAATGAAAATAAATAAATAAAGGCAATTATACAGTTGCAAAGAACATTCCCAGTAAAATACATACAATTGATATATGATATACGATCATATTTCATAATTTGTATTTTCAAGATGAAATCTCCTTGTGGAAGGGATCTTCTAAAACTACGGAAAGTAAAGCATTTCACTATTTTGAGAGTTGTCATTTTCCTAATTGCTTTTCTGTATCAACGTCCTCGCTCAAGCCATACGTTTCGGCTGCAAAACTTCATTTCCTCAATAGATATAACAAGAGGTTTCTATTCCTACATCCCTTGCCATATCATGGAAATGATTTTACAAAAGCTTTCGTTCGAAATGAAATAATATACTGCAAGGGTTTGATATGCTGCATAATGCTCTTTATTCTGCAAATAGTTAAAAACCATCTTTCTAACTGTTCCATTACGCTTTCATCTTAAGGTCACAACGAGAAATTAAATAAAAAATTAACATGTTTGACCTTGAGGAAGTATTTTATTAATGATAAATATTACAAGTAATATTCTAGAGGTCACTTTGATAATTTTCAAGATTTTGTGGTGTATCATAACATTAGTATAAACTTTAATTTTCTGATAGTTTCTGTCTTTGAGCTATTAAGAACCAAATCTTTATTTTTTTTTCTCCTTAAATCCTTAAACATATTGCTTACAAAAGTATTTCAGGTGAGCGATTTTTTGTACAAGATCCACTCGTGATGTCATTCTCTATTGTAATATTTTTTACAAATTTTTTTCTTATTTATATTTTGTTTTTACAATTATTTAGACATACGAAACGTAATTTCTGACAATTTTAGTTAGGGGAAATGTTTTCCAAAGGAAGTATAAAAAAAGACAATGAATTTTAAGAATAATTCTATCAACGATATTTGAGAGATTAAATTAGTTAGGATTTTTTATTCAGCTAATGATTTGCCATATATTTTTGGACATCAGGTCAAAGAAATTTCGAGAACCTTCCATAAAATAAGATTTCTATTTTTCATATGTTATTAGTGTTGACAGTTCTTCACGAGTATAATTGACTGTATATATATATATATATATATATATATATATATATATATATATATATATATATATATATATATATATATATATATATATATATATATATATATATATATATATATATATATATATATATATATATATGTATATATATATATATATATATATATATATATATATATATATATATATATATATATATATATATATATATATATATATATATATATATATATATATATATATACATATATATATATATATATATATATATATATATATATATATATATATATATATATATATATATATATATATATATATATATATATATATATTTGGGCTTAGGCCATGTCGTCCTGATGGAAGTTCCTTCAATAGTAGCTTCCTAGGTATATTTGACTAAAGTGATATATCCCAGAGAATTTACCAAAGGTATCCAGAATTCTAACTCCTGGAGCGAATATCATTTAAAATTTAAAAAGGGATATCGCGTAATATCAGAGGACGTATTCTTGACACGTCTCATAGCTATCTACACCCTTAATAGCGCTTTCGCTTCGAGGGGAAAAGTGGCAAGAATATAGTAGAGTCGTTAAAAAGGCGACGCTCCTACCGTACTATAAATAGTGCGCCAAATCGCCACCGCGCAGCGCCACCAAGCCATTCTTTCTGCTGTAGCTTTGTTGACCGGTGTTGTCCCATGTTATCTCTTGCTATTTTGGAGTTTGTTTGTAGCTATGATGTCTTCACCAGCCTCATCTGCTTCTGGAAAGTTAAATAATATCTTTGAATTGTGTAAATGTAAGCTCTTGCCAGTTTTGCTCTTCAATTGAGATCGTAATTAACGTAACAGGAGCTGTTGCCAGCCGGATGGCATCATGGACGCGGTCGTTCTTTCTTGTACATTTAGTTAGCCAGAACGACTTTCCCGCATTATTTGCTTTAATAACTTTAGCTATTTAGAAATTTATCTATGGATTTTTATATTATGTCATTGTTGTCGTGGGTTTGGCTATTTATGATCGAGCCTCACGAGTGCTACGCTTCCTAGCCTAGGCACCTACACACTTCATACATGATATAACCTTCCTGGTAGAGTTTTATTGAACCTCATCCAATATTTTATACAATTAAGATATTACTACTAAAATTTTCCTTTTCCAAGATAGTATACAAGAGAGTTTCGGTGAATGATTCTCAATGCTCCTAGGCTACTAGCCTAGGGGCTTTAGTATACTTTCTTACATGTCCCCATGGCTCTTGTATTGTCATTTAAGGGGAGACTGACACCTTCTATAACTTTTAAGTCGATACTAATCTCCTGGCGAGATTTAAGAGCAGTCCCCCTTCCCTCTGATTAGCCTAGGCTATCCTCAGTTAGCTTTGCTGGGGTGTTTCGTTTCTTTTTCTTAACCACTGATTCGGTTTTCGAGCTTAGAACGGGACATCAGAGTAATAAGTCTGTGCTAGGCATCTTACTCTCTTGGTGAAATGATTTCCCAAGTCAGGTTAAGTTGTCTTTACAGGAGGCTAGACCTCCCTAGACCATACGTGGAGGTTTTGTATGACAATTCCTCCTTCCTTGGTCTAGCAGACAGTCCTGTGCTGGTAGATCTTAGACCGAAGAAATTATTTCTTCCTTGCCTAAGATCTCTGGTACGAGATTCTGTTCTCTTGCGAGATTTTGTCCTGTGTGCCGCTTTCTCACTTGACTAACCCAACCTGGGGAAATGATTTCCCCTACTTGAGGTTACTTTATGAGATCAGAATCCTTTAAGTTAGTTAGTACCTTCGGGTATTACCTTACTTATAGGACCCTTACCCCCTCCCCTCTGTCTCTTTTGTGTTGTATGAGCCATCACCCTCCCTGGCCGTCATTCTACATTTGACCCTATGAGTAATCTGAAGAATTGGCCTGAGGTTCCCTATATGCCACCGGCTGAGCCGGCTGCCGGCAGGTACCGTCATATTCATTAGAGTGTTCTTCAGTCCTCCCTTGGACTGCCTTCCATAGCCCATATGGATGGGATATGATTGAGTGGAAGCTGCGAATATAATTCCCCCTTCCACTTGAACCCTCATTCTGGATGTAGGCCGGCAAGGCTGAGCTTTTGCCTTCCTCCATCCTCTCTTTTTCTCTGCCTTTCCTTTTACTGGGCCAGCCGCCGCGGAGGCCATGTTGGTTGTCTGTCGGCCGGCAGTTGCTCTGCCGCCACTTGCCGTGGGTGTCGCTGATCGACGACCCAACAACAGTAAACATACTACGACCGGCTGCCGGCAACTAAGTTGTCGGCCGGCAGCCGGCCACCCAAAGTCTGGACATTTGCCGCCGGTTGACGCCGGGTCCTACTTGATAGAGGGATCCTTCGGCTGCCGGCTGGTAGAGCCGCTGCTGGTGACCTGCCGCCCATTACTCTTTGTGATAAACTGGTGAAAGAGGCTTTTGATGACCAAAAGTCTACTGAGTCAAGGGATGCAGCAAGGGAGACGCTGCGAAAATGGGTCAGGAGTTTTCAGAACACCTCTGGCTCATACCTTCGTAATGAGAGGATGAGGGATTTTCTTTTCCCTAGGGCATCTTCGGATGCAATCATTCCCCAGGCTCAACCTGAGATTCCCATAGTTCAGATTCCAGTAGAACCTGACGTATCGGACGCCTTGCAGGGCATCCAATTGGAGGACAACATGTCTGTTGTCTCGGAGGAGACTGAGAACAATCTCCTAGCGGAGGAACTGGATCAGGAGGATGACGTACCTCCTGAGGCTGAAGTCGAAAAAACCGAAACGATTTCGGTATCATCAGCCGTGGTGACTGAGCCGGTGCCTTTGACTTCTTCCACTGCACCCCAGTCAGATTCCATCACGAGTACGTTACACTCGCTGCTGTCTATGGTGCAGGGCAATCAGAAGAAATTATCCGAGAAAGAAGCTTCTGTTCGGACAGAAATGCATCAGCTGGTTGCAACACGTTTAGCCCCAAAGAAGCTAAACGTCAAGGATCTCCCCGCTTTCTCTGATGTCAACCCCTGGAGATACGCAGAGCATATGCCAATGTTGGGGGGGGGGGAAGATCTTCCTCTCGGAGAAACTGGGCACTGTCCCAGTAGAGGAAATTGAGTTTTGGCCCAGCAAAGGGGCCTATCTAGATTGCTATATCCGTCTGAGGACGAAACCTGCATCCAAAGAGGAGACAGAGCCGAAGGAGACCATTGTCCTCGAACTCTCTAAGGCCCAGCCCTTATATAAAACCACCTTGAAGGAGAGGGCCTTTACTAGCTCCAAGGTGCCGGCTCTCAGCAAAAAGTACCCGTCCTTTATTGCTGACCCCAAACGTTCCTTCCCCTTAATGGACAAAGTGTTTAAGGCAGCCTTAAAGGCAGTCGAGGCAGGGAAACCTTGCCCTACACTGGAAGAGTGTAGACCCTTTTCCCTCTCCTTTTCATCAGACGATACAGACTGGAAGGATGTCCACAGCACCTTCACAGTCAGGAAGCTGGAGGCAGATATTGCCGGACGACAGTTCGGTGAAGACCTCCCGAAGTTGTCAGACTTTCTCCTGCGCAGGGAACAGGAGACAAAAGAACGTCTTGCTGCTTCCATGTCTCTGCAGACTGGCCTAGAGACTATGGCAAGCATCCAGGACACCCAAGACATGTACATGGTCTTTGCCAAATCTCATTTGGCGACAGTCACCAAGGACCTGTACAATTTTATTAAAGCCTGAAGGGCTTGTAGAGAGTTCGTGTTCGCCTCGGCTGCGGTGAGGCACGAACCAAGGAAGCTGATAGCCTCCAATATCTGGGGAAAAGACCTCTTCCCAAGCGAAGGGGTCAAAGAGGTCATGGACAAAGCCACAATGGAGAACAGGAATCTCCTCTCCAAGTGGGGCTTGTCCTATAAAAGAAAATCTTCAGCTGATGAGGGTCCCCAGCCAAAGAATAAATCGAAACGACCAAGAGTGCCCTCTCGGCCAAAACAACAGCAACAACTTCCCATGGCCATGGTGCCCCAGACAGTGGCACAACTAACCACCACCTTCCAACTGGTTCCCTAAATGCTGGCGACCCAATCGCCTGTGTTCGCCCCAGTCTTCGAAAGGCAGTCAACAACTTTTAGGCTGAAGTCTCGAGGTTCCTTTAGAGGATCCTCTAGATGCCCCTCCAGAGGTAGGGGCAACAAAGCTGGACGTGGCCAAGGAGGTAAGTCCTCCAACCGGCACTCAAAGTAAGATGCTACCGGTAGGAGGGAGACTTCTCCTCTTCCGGGATTGTTGAACCTTCGATCCCTGGGCCCACTGCCTAATCAAGAATGGACTAGGGTGGAGTTGGAGCTCAACTCCACCAAACTTCCCTCAATTCTTCCAACACTCAACCCCCATACTGGAAGAATATGTTCAGGAACTCCTGAACAGAAGAGATATAAGGAAGGCGAAGTCCATCAGATTCCAAGGAAGGCTATTTTGTGTTCCAAAGAAGGACTCGGAAAAGCTCAGAGTCATTCTGGACTTATCACCACCCAACAAGTTCATAGTGAACTACAAGTTCAAAATGCTGACGCTTCAACACATAAGGACCCTTTTGCCCAAACGGGCATACACAGTCTCCATAGAAATGACGGATGCATAATGGCAGGTTCCAATCAGCCGTCAAGTTTCCCCCTACTTAGGGTTCAAACTACAGAAAAGAAAGTACGTTTTCAGAGCAATGCCCTTCAGTCTAAACATAGCTCCAAGGGTATTCACTAAGCTTGTAAATGCAGTCATTCATCAACTACGCCTAAAGGGAATTCAGGTGGTAGCCTACCTGGACGACTGGCTGGTATGGGCAGCATCCGAGGAAGAGTGCATGCAAGCCTCCAAGGAAGGATCCAGTTCCTGGAACGCTTAGGATTCACGATCAACTTGAAAAAGTCTCGACTATCTCCAGCTCAAAAGTTCCAGTGGCTGGGTGTTCACTGGGACTTACAGCCAGACTTCCTTTCCATTCCATCAAAGAAGAGGAAAGAGATAGCAGGATCTATCAAAAGACTCCTTCAATCCGCCAGGATATCAAGAAGGCAACAGGAGAGAGAATTGGGGTCCCTCCAGTTTGCCTCAGTGACAGATCCAGTATTGAGAGCACAATTAAAAGATGCATCAGGAGTATGGAGAAAATACGCTTCAAACGCTCGAAGAGATCTACAAAGACCGATACCAAATCGTCTGCGATCACTACTCAAGCCATGGTCGGAGGCCAAGAACCTAAAGAGCAAGGTACCTTTACAACCACCTCCACCGTCAGTCACCGTTCATACGGATGCCTCGAAAGAGGGGTGGGGAGGTCACTCTCATCATCGGAAAATCCAAGGAACCTGGTTTCCCCTCTTCAAAACCTTCCACATCAATTTCCTGGAAGACATGACAGTTTTTCTCTCTCTCAAGAAACTGAAACTTCGCTGCTCAATCCACATCCGTCTGGTTTTAGACAGCGAAGTCGTAATGAGATGCCTAAACCGACAAGGCTCGAGATCGCCTCACATAAATCAAGTGATACTGGCCATCCTCCGACTAGCGGAGAAGAAGAGATGGCACTTGTCAGCAGTTCACCTTCAAGGGTTCCGCAGTGTGACAGCGGACGCTCTATCCAGGGTCAACCCGATAGAGTCAGAATGATCCCTAGATGCAAGATCATTCTCTTTCATGTTACGCAAAGTCCCAGGATTGCAGATAGACCTCTTCACAACGAGCGACAACAAGAAGCTACCCCGGTACGTAGCCCCATACGAGGATCCTCTGGCGGAAGCGATGGATGCAATGTCCATAGATTGGAACAGATGGTCCAAGGTCTTCCTGTTCCCTCCAACCAACCTTCTGCTGAAAGTCCTCGACAAACTGAGATCCTTTCAAGGGACAGCAGCAATAGTGGCCCACAAGTGGCCCAACAGTGTTTGGTTCCCTCTGGTAACGGAACTACGCCTGAAGCTGATCCCGTTGCCGGACCCAGTTCTGACTCAACAAGTGCAGAAATTGACTGTCTCAGCTTCATAAGAGAAAACCCAGAACCTTCATCTCCTGATTTTCTCGCCTTAGCGATCAAGAAACAGTTCGGGATTTCTAGGGACAGTATTAACTTCTTAGAAGAATACAAGTCAAAGTCAACAAGAAGGCAATATGAGTCTTCCTGGAAGAAATGGGTGGCCTTTGTCAAGGCGAAGAAACCTAAGGAGATTTCTACGGATTTCTGTTTGTCCTTCTTCATCCATCTTCATGAACAAGGTTTAGCAGCCAACACGATTACTACATGTAAATCTGCCCTAGCCACACCGATGCTTTACGCCTTCCAGGTAGACTTTTCTAATGAAATCTTCAGCAAGATTCCTAAAGCCTGCGCTAAACTTCGGCCCGCAGCTCCTCCAAAGCCCATTTCATGGTCTTTAGATAAAGGTCTTCAATTAGCATCAACTATGAACAATGAAGATTGCTCACTGAAAGACTTGACTCAAAAGGTGATATTCTTATTTGCACTAGCCTCAGGAGCCAGAGTTAGCGAAATAGTGGCCCTCTCGAGGGATGATGGCCACATTCAGTTCACAGACTGCAAAGAACTGAACCTCTTTCCGGACCCGACGTTTCTCGCCAAGAACGAGCTGCCCACTAAGAGATGGGATCCCTGGAGAATCTGCCCTCTGGAGGAAGAAGCATCCCTTTGCCCAGTGGAATGCCTAAAGGTCTATCTTCGTAGAACTTCAGACTTTAAGGGAGGTCAGGTTTTCAGGGGAGAGACTTCTGGTTCAATGTTATCCTTGAAACAGATAAGGGCAAAAATCACCTATTTTATACGCAGAGTGGATCCAGACAGTACACCCGCAGGTCATGATCAGAGAAAAGTTGCCTCGTCTCTGAATTTCCTTATGACGATGTCGTTTGAAAGCCTTCGTGCTTATACTGGATGGAAGTCATCCAGAGTATTCTTCAAACACTACGCGAAGCAATTACAGGAAATAAAATTTCATGTGGTGGTGGCAGGTAGTGTGATAAAACCTGCCACTTGATTACTGCGAAGAACAGTGAATTATTTGGGACTTTTAGTGAAGGGTGTACATGATAGACTCACAAAGCATACCATGTTGAGTATTGTGTTTAGTGATGACACTATAGACTGTTCTATCTACACAGGTGACATTAACCCTGGATAGGTACGGTCCTCGGACACCCCTTTAAGGGTATACTCGGACGCGAACGACCCCGACGCCAAAAAAAATTCTTGAAAAATCAGTTTTTGCAGTAACCTCCTTTTTTCTTTTGCCAAAAAAAACTTCAATGAATGCTTAAAACAACTGTAAAGATAAATACTACTCATCTGCAGAAAAACTATTTATTATAAATATTTTAAAAAATTAAGTAAAAAAAAAAAAGACCTGACATAAAAATTAATAAAAAAAAAGTTTATACATATATACACAAATCCTTTTAGGAATTGATTCTTGAATGTTTAGGACACATCTTGATGTATTTTGGATGAAGTCAGACACATGGAGGTGAAGATCTGAAATGAGAAAAAAAGGGTAACTTTTTTTGGCCAAAAAAAATTGTCCAAATTTCATGAATTTTTTTGGGTACCCAAATGAAATAGGAAGTGGCTAATTTTTTTAGGGAATAAACATATGTTATCCTAAAATAGAAATATGTAAAAAAATCTTCATTATTTTGTAAATTACATTTATATCAGGGGCCATATCTAAAGGTAATTTTTGGAGTACTTGGAAATTTCGTAAAAAAATACATATATTTAATATATAATATGATATTTATGCAGGTAAAAATATACCAAAATATCACAAATTCTATAGGGAACAAGAATATATATAGATAGGGCAGCTTACGCTTCGGATATGTCCACAAAATGGCCGCCAACCACACTGACTCAGACTCCCTAATCTGCCGCTTGAAATGTAGGAAGGGTATGTCAATTTCAAGGTGTTATTTACTAATCTAATTATTATTGGATATGCATAAAAATTGTATGGTGGGTTGCTGGATAATTGTCGATTATTTTACGACTATAAAATTAAAATTCTGACCTAAAAAATTTTTTTTGAAGGGAAATAAAATCGAAAAAAAAAATGTAAAACAATATTTTAGCTAAAAAAATTTGATGATATTCAATCAAAAAAAAAGTAAACAAAATTTTCCGACAAATAAACATCTAGAGGAATCATTACTCTGTGATAGTTCCTTAGTACGTAGTAATTTTGAAAGAATTGGGAAAAAACGAAAAAATGGCAATCACCGGAAAATCGAACACATACCTATATATACGCCATATCTGGCTAAAAAAAAGATAGGCATGGGTAGCCAGATCATCTAGAAACACTTTCCAACACTATAAAAATATAAGTTTTGCGACACTACTTGCCAATTCCTTACAGTAACATGACTAAGCAAAAAAATGCAAAACAAATAAAAAGGGGCACTCGTGGAAAAATGGCCATTCTAATATACGGCATTTCAGAAAAAAAAAATTTCAGCCACGTGCTAGGCAAACCATCAAGGCATATTTTCCGACAAATAAACATATAAATGAAATATTACTCTGTGATAGTTCCTTAGTACGTAGTAATTTTGAAAGAAATGGGAAAAAACGAAAAAATGGCAATCACAGGAAAATCGAACACATACTTATATATACGCCATATCTGGCTAAAAAAAAAATAGGCATGGGTAGCCAGATCATCTAGAAACACTTTCCAACACTATAAAAATATAAGTTTTGCGACACTACTTGCCAATTCCTTACGGTAACATGACTAAGCAAAAAATGCAAAACAAGTAAAAAGGGGCACTCGCGGAAAAATGCCCAACATTCTAATATACGGCATCTCAGATAAAAAAAAAAGACATGCACGTGTTAGCCCAACCATCAAGGCACACTTTCTAACACATAAACATAAAAAAAAAAATCAATAATATACGGCAATTCCTTACTACGTAGTAAATTTTTACAAATATTGAAAAAAAAACAGAAATTGGCAACCGCAGTTAAATACCCAATATACCAATAACTACGTCGTATCTGACAAAAACAAAATCACGCATGGGTAGCCAGATCATCTAGACACACTTTCCAACATTAAAAAAGCAAAAGTTTTACGACACTATTTGGCAATATCTTACGGAAAAATGACTTGGCAAAAAAATTAAAAAAAATTAAAAAGGGACACTCGCGGTAAAATGCCCGACATTCTAATATACGACATCTCAGATAAAAAAAAAGACATGCACGTGTTAGCCCAACCATCAAGGCACACTTTCTAACACATAAACATGAAAAAAAAATGAATAATATACGGCAATTCCTTACTACGTAGTAATTTTTACAAATATTGAAAAAAAAACAGAAATTGGTAACCGCAGTTAAATACCCAATATACTAATAACTACGTCGTATCTGACAAAAACAAAGTCATGCATGGGTAGCCAGATCATCTAGACACACTTTCCAACACTAAACAAGCAAAAGTTTTACGACACTATTTGGCAATATCTTACGGAAAAATGACTTGGCAAAAAAATGAAAAAAAATGAAAAAGGGGCACTCGCGGTAAAATGGTCCTCGTGGTGATGAACGACATTTTAACTAAAAAAAAAAACATGCACATGGTAGCCAAACAATCCACCAAGACTTTCCACAACTGATAACCTATATAAGTTGCACCATTCTACGACAATTTCATAATACGTAATAACTTTGATAATTATGCAAACTACCTCAGAAGGGTAAACTCGGACGCTAACGACCCCGACGCGTCTCAGAAATCGGGGAAGGAGTACAGCTACAGCAATGCACATCTGGACACTACTAGAGCGTGTAGGGGAGACACCTCCTGCAGGTCGATCACCCACAAATTCAGTCACAGGGGTGAGTCACGTGAGAAAAACCTTTTTTTTTTGACGCTCGGGGTCGCAAACGACCCATCGTACCTATCCAGGGTTAAGCATAATAGACTAACACAAGTGCCAGGCATACTTATATGCACAGTGTTCCTAGTAACAACAGAATACATAGTGAAATTTTTATATTTCCCATAGAGTGGCTGGTGTTTCCTTTTCAGGTGAAACTTATTTTATTTCTGTTATTACTGTTTATGCTTTTATGCAGAATTGTTCAGCGTAAAATGTAATTGAATACAACTATGATTTCTATTTTTATTATAATAAACAATAGAAGGAATCTTTGCGTCTCTTTCGCCTCAAATATTCTAGATTAAGAATAAAGTCAGAGCATCCTTGATTCTATTAATATTTAAGAAAATATTGGGAACTAAGGCTACTACTGTTCCAAGCAGACAGGTAAGGACTGATTGTACTAAACTGTTTATCTTACTGATTTAAGGTTTCCTACACGTATAACAACCAGACTCGGGAGGTATCAGTAACCTACACAGATCAATACCATCTACTGTACTGTAGGTACAAACTATGCTTTACGTATATGATGACACTAATATACAAACTGTTTGTTAGATTGTTCCTTGAACTCACAATCCTCGGGTTTTTTCCTAGTCTACCCAGACTCTTCCCTGTAGGGGGCAGGAAGCACTGACATATTTTATGATCAGTTGATTGATGTATAACGGTATCATCAAGTGTCTCTAGGTCCCGAAGACCAAAAAGGAAAAATTTATCTCGAGATAAACCGCACTATTGAAAATCCCCAGATAAATTAATGCTCTGGTAAACTTCCATCAGGACGACATGGCCTAAGCCCAAAACACGGATTTTGAGTGAAGCGAAAAATCTATTTTTGGGTGAGGTAGCCATGTCGTCCTGATGGACCCACCCTCTTTTTGACAAAAGGATAATGAATCCCTCCCTATGGTACTGTATCTGCAACACCTACAATGCTGCAAAGAATGGCTTGGTGGCGCCGCGCGGTGGCGATTTGGCGCACTATTTACAGTACGGTAGGAGCGTCGCCTTTTTAACGACTCTCCCATATTCTTGCTACTTTTCCCCTTGGAGCGAAAGATAGATAGCTATGAGACGTGTCAAGAATACGTCCTCTGATATTACACGATATCCCTTTTTAAATTCTAAGGGATATTCCCTCCAAGAGTTAGAATTCTGGATACCATTGGTAAATTCTCTGGGATATATCACTGTAGTCAAATATACCTAGGAAGCTACTATTTAAGGAACTTCGATCAGGACGACATGGCTACCTCACCCAAAAATAGATTTTTCGCTTCGCTCAAAATCCGTTATATATATATATATATATATATATATATATATATATATATATATATATATATATATATATATATATATATATATATATATATATATATATATATATATATATATATATATATATATATATTTATATATATATATGGAAAAGAACCACAGGATATATATATATATATATATATATATATATATATATATATATATATATATATATATATATATATATATATATATATATATATATATATATATATATATATATATATATATATATATATATATATATTTATATATATGGAAAAGAACCACAGGATATATATATATATATATATATATATATATATATATATATATATATATATATATATATATATATATATATATATATATATAGAAAAGAACCACAGGAAAAATGAAAAATATATATATGATATCAAGTCCGGTCTAGTTTTGTGATACTTCTTCAAATGACTAATTTATTGAATGAGGATTCTTTACATTTTATAGGTACAGTAAACGTATGAACATACACAAATACACATACATGTATTCATATGCAGACATGCATAAATATATATGTAGACATATACATACTTGTACACATATAGGTATTCATATACAGACACATATATAGACTTACGTATACATGTCTGTGCACATGATTAGCATTTATATATAGTTATGCACTTATAACCCTATTACCATAAACATACAATTACGTATGATAAATTTTGCACATTTTTACGTGTTTTTCATATTCAAATAAGCCATATATATTTTTGATACATTAATGTCTGGATTCTCTTAACGACCTCGGGATCGGAGCCCCAGGCGAAATCACACAAAGACAAGAGCTTGGCTCCGGCCGGGAATCGAACCCTGGTCGGCAAGCTTGTATAGACAGTGACTAAGCCACTTGGCCAAGTGGCTTAGTCACTGTCTATACAAGCTTGCCGACCAGGGTTCGATTCCCGGCCGGAGCCAAGCTCTTGTCTTTGTGTGATTTCGCCTGGGGCTCCGATCCCGAGGTCGTTAAGAGAATCCAAACATTAATGTATCAAAAAAATATATATGGCTTATTTGAACAATTACGTATATGTCAGTACTTATATCTTCATAACAATATATAGTGCCAGAGCACTTATGTATACTATATGAAATAATTGTAACCATCAGTGGATGGTAGATTAGGTCTAAATATTAATTTCACAGCAGCGTTAATTATCTCTGGTACATTCACTTCTACCTTAAGTGGTTAAAGTAGTTTTATTTATATATAGCTTGCAAATCTCTTTACATATAAATGCGTTGAGGTTGTACATTGCCTGTCCAATATTCCAGTTGCTATCAAAGGTTTCTTTAATGAAACTGGACTCTATGTGATATTGATGAATACAATCAAATCTCAAAAATTTATTCTATAACAATGAGGTTTTTTCTTCTGTTTTGTATCTATTGCTTTAGGTAGGAAGTGTTTACTTTCTTTATAGCCAGCATTACAAAGCAAAATTTGGTCTCATTGGCCAAAGTACAGTTACACACAATACCTCAATTGCTGAAATGTTTCTTCAACCTCTACTTGCAGCAGCATCGGTGTATTTAAGCTTTTCACTTTTCTTGTGAAGGCCGCTTTAAAAAAGGCACACTTAGTTGCTTTAAGAATAATTACATACAATTAACAAGCAGATACAAATAAGCTCATTTTGTATGACGTGTAATTTTAGATTATTTTTTTTGGTTATGCAATCCTTTTCATAGATTTTAATATGATTCGTTAGGGAAACAGGAAGTATTTTAAAGCCCCAGTTATTAAAGTATATATCTGCTTAATTAAGGTGGTTTGGCAACCAATTTCCATAACCAATTTAGGGTGGGAGGATTAATTTTGGTAATACCTTCATGGCAAATTGGATTATTTCTTAAATCGGTACCTTGACTCAAAGATTATGCAAATTTATTGAAAATAAATAGAAGCCGTTTGTCTACAAAGCCATGGTGTCTAAAGATTTTATAATATAGGTAAAATTCATGGAACATTAATATAATTTCCTGTCTTTGTTCTTAAATGTGGGATGAATATATTGAAATGCTTTGTTACTATGAAATATAATAAGTCTTTCTGGGTTCCAAAACATAATAATGTTTTGTGTATTGAGATAAATCATATACAAAATGATCTTAATAGGTTAGCTATGGCACTAGTCACCCGTTGAGATACTACTGCTAGAGAGTTATTGGGGCCATTAACTGGCCGGGCAGTACTACATTAGATTCTTCTATATGGTTACGGATTTTTTTCCCTTACTTACACTTACACCGGATACTCTGGTCTATTCTTTCCAAATTTTTCTGTCCTCATATATGTGATAACCCTGAGATTACCAAACAATTCTTCATCGCTCAAAAGGTTAACTACTGGTATCAGGAAATTAGTTATCTCATGTATATTCAAAATGAATGAGTTAGTAAATATACATGATTGATTATTTCATAATTCATTAATTGGAAAAGAGAGAGACAGATAAATTATAATGCTTTCATAAATAAGTGCAATAAGAATGAAAAACACAGGTAGTAGGGATAGAATCTATTAGAGTGTCAGGATGCTGTTATCATAATGTTATGAATGTATCCTTGTTGGACGGGATGCAAGAGGTCAGTAAAAGCAGTTATGTGACACAACTGTGAATAATGGAGCATGTTAAGGCAGATTTTGCTCCAAATCGTGCACTTTGTGATATAAGCATGAAACTTGGCACGATTGTTGCTGATAGGTCACTTGTTTTAGAAAAAAAAAAAACTGCTAGCCACGAAAAAAATTCAATATAGCAGCTATTTTTTATGATAACCACCAGACGTGTCCCTGTTTTGTGGATTTTCTAAAAAAGAATATTGCAAATTATGATAGGAACATGAATTTTGGCAATAATGTTGTGTGTCGATCATGTTATCAGCTAAAAGTGCTAGCCTCTCCAAGAAATTCAATATGGCGGCTACTTTTTCAAGATGGTCGTTGAAAAATCCCTCGTTAGTGGTCTTGCTCTGGTGTCAAAATATGATTAATGAAAATTTTTTTATTAAATACCATTATAATACTGAATTACTTGAAGAAAAACTAAATGATTTCACAATTGGACAATCTGACATGAAGAAAAGTTTATTTTCACAGTGGATAATCTTGTGAAACCCCTACATTTAAATGCTTTTTTGGGAAAATTCCCATATCTTTCCTAAGCACCAAGAGATGTTTCTTGCTGATTGATCCTTCCATCCAATAGTCCCAAAAGAATTGGTCACATGATTTTTCAGCATGCCCATAGGCCTTGCAGAAAAAAAAAAAAAAAAAAAAAAAAAAAAAAAACAAGTGAACGAAAATAGTGCTAATGCTTAACAGTGAAAAATAACTTGGGTAAATCTATGACATCGACAAAAATATTCATTCTGAGATTTATCATTATCCTTGAACTGTTATCCCCCTTCCCAGTTACACAGATTTAGGTAGACAATGCCCCCTACCATGGAAATGGTTTGCCAGCTCCTATTTATAAATGGATATGTACTACTGTCCAAAGTGAAATTTGGTAGACCATTTGAATTTGGATTACTTTGACATTCAGTTGCTGTTCCCTGCTTAAAAATCACATAAGTGTAACTGCTCAGTGGAGTACACCCTATTCCAGCCTTTGAGCACTAGCATTATCCTTCGCAACATATGATCTTGCCGCCACACTTTGTCAGCTCACAACAGCTTTTAGAAATAGGTTCCAATTAGGTCCAAGCAACTCCACTTGTCACCATCTTTGACCCATCCCCACTTGGAAGGACGTGGAAATTCTGGCTGAAGTATGATAAACTACCCCCAGATATGACATGCATAGATGACCAGCGTGTTTGGCATGTTCCTTGAATACCCCTTGTATTGGTGGGATTAACTGGCTGCACTTGAAAACGACGAATCTTTCTAAAACTCGTAGATCTAACTCCTCAATTTCAGATGGACAATCCCTGAGTTTGCAAACATAGCAGGGGCTTCATTACATACATTCCATGTCTACCATGCTGTCTATTTACCTTTGCCATTGAAACCGAATACTATATCGAACCTGAAAAATGCATGAAAGAACAGCATGTCTTTGGTTTTTACCAGTCCCAAACAAGATGCAAGCTCATGGATAGGAATCCTTCGAGTGTGCAGTGCCTAGCCAAACACCCATATTTGTTCCAGGCCAATTGCCGTCAGGGATGCCACAAGACTATCGGCTATGACTACAAGGTCTGTGTTGTTGGCTTCAATCGGGAGAGACTTAAATCCATCCCTTGCTGCATACCAGTCGTGTACAAACATCCTAGTATCTGCCTCTTCATGTGAAAAAGGGGTAAACTCCTCCAAAATTACTACTGTGGTATTCCACCATTGGTAGAATGTCCTTCTTGGCAAATTCTTCAAATGGCTTAAGTGTGACTGTATGCACCAGGCAAGAACCATCCACATTGAGTGTGCCAGTTTCTGGCTTTGTTTCTTCAAGTTCTACCTTGCTTTGTGGGACTTTAACGAGATATGACTTACTAGTGGGGTATAGTTTCCAATGTTTGATGACTGATGAAGGGAAAGACTGTTTCTCATGTTTGAAAAACTCTGCTAAATTACACCCTCTGGATTAGCAGGATATGGAAAGGCGGGAGAAAAGTTTACAATCCTCATTTAGTAGGTGTGGCTCTGACTTCTCTGTTGGATCTTTCCTGGTTTTAAAAAAGTTCTTGTTCCATATGGTTGGCAGTCCATTTTAAGGACCCACATGAGCACAACCACACAACAGGGATGTTGTGTGGTTTTAAAATTGCATTGCGGTCTATTCTACCAGGTGTATATTGCTTTTAAGGTTTCTTTCTCCGTATGAAAAGCATTAAATATCTACAGATGTAAATTATATTGAATATCATCATGTCTATTGTTTTGGTCTGTTAGCACTTTCAACTGAAGATATGGCTTACATGGAACATTATTGCCAAATTTCAGGTTCATATCACAATAAGCATTCTGGCTTTTTAACAAAGCCACAAAATGAGTAAACGTCTGGTAACCATCTTGAAAAATGGCAGTCATAATGAATTTTCAGGAGGGCTAGCACTTTTAACTGATAAAATGACCTACACAGAACATTATTCACAAATTTCTCGTTTATATAACAATTTGCTAATTGTTTTCTTAACAAAAACAGGAAACGAGTGTGTCTGGTGGCCATCTTGAAAAATGGCTGTCATATTGAATTCTCAGGAGGCCTAGCACTTCTAACCGATAACATGACCTACACAGAACATTATTCCCAAATTTCATGTCTACATAACAATTTGCTCTGTATTTTCTTAACAAAACAGGAAACGAGTATGTATTTGGTGGTCATCTTGAAAAATGGCCGCCATATTGAATATTTTTCGTTGGTAGCACTTTTTTCTGAAAAAGGTGACCTATAAACAACAATCATGCCAAATTTAATACCTTTATCACAAAGTGCTTGATGGTTTGCTTAACCCTCTCTACTATAATTCCTTTAGAATGAAAGTATCGCGGGAAGTCCAAGCTCGTGAACAGTGTGACTGGAT
This sequence comes from Palaemon carinicauda, assembly GCF_036898095.1. NCBI lineage: Eukaryota > Metazoa > Arthropoda > Malacostraca > Decapoda > Palaemonidae > Palaemon > Palaemon carinicauda. The sequence continues at coordinate 81,636,349 of NC_090744.1, read as the reverse complement.
GTCTATACATCGTGGGCAGCCATCTTGGCTGTCACACCTTGAATTCTACCCTATAAAAGTAGGAAGGTCTCAACATCAGTCAGTCCTGTCCAGCCAGCATTCCTGTCAGAGAGGCCTTGTCTGGCCTTTTGGACATCACGCCCCCTTTGCTTTGGGGTGAATCCGGAGTTCGTCTAATACATTCTGTCTTTAGAATGGAGAGATACCAACCCACCAACAGGGTCAACCCCTTCTGAAATATAGCCATGGTGTAGAAGGAAGCTTCAAGGAAGGCAGGAGATTGTCTGTCACCTGCTATGCAATTATGAGCTCCAACAACAACAAGAAACAGGTGGCAAGGTCAGAGGCATGTCACAGGAGACGACGATAGAAAGCAGCCTTGCAGACCTGGAGAGGAAGGAAATCTATGGGAATTATCACTCCTGCAATCCAGAATCTATCTATAATTTTGAGTATTTCCTTGCCTTCGTGCCTGTTGTACCTATAATGCTAAAAATTGCCCAGTAAAATATGAAATTGCACGTAGCTATCCATACCCCACATATTCTGAGAGAGTTATAATGATTGTCATAATAAGATTATCACTAAGTTTTGTGCATTAACAATTAACTTTTATGAAATAATTTGCTTCAAGGAGCCCACATATTTATCAGAATTAAACATAGGAGTCTTCAATCTACGCTGTAATTGTTCATTGGCTTGCCACAGTAGTACGAATATTTATCATAATATGATAAACCGTCAAAAGAAACATAAATCGTTAGGAAGTAGATCACGAACATCAGCGGCAAACATTTTGTGAAGAAAAAGAAAAGGCTAAAGACCAGCAAAGATGACCAGTGAAAGAAAATGGAAGTAATTCATCGATTTGATGAATATATGCAGAGCCTGTTGTAACGCTTGATATCCCTAGAAAGGATAAGAAAAGAATCCTAAAGAACAGCGTCCAGGAAGGGTGGCGCAAAAGCATCTCCTAAGGAGTACCAGTAGGGGAGAGAAACTAGCACCCTCCTGCCAAGCCGGGTGGTTTGGAACAGCAGACCCTCAAGGAAGAAACCGCATAGACAAGCACTTAAGAATGGAGCCTGGCATAAATGTGGCAAAGAGGAACCCGTCATGATGAAACTTACTCGTTCCCGAGAGGACATTTTTTTTGCCTAAAGCTTTTCCCACTATGCAGGGTCACTATTTCTTGTAAGGCGCTTTCAATTTCTCATATATCCAATGTCCTCCACTGTGTGATCTTTCTCCTTCGCTCTTACACACTCCATCCGCCGTCTCTTTGGTCTTCCCCTCCTCTTCCTACCTGGTACATCCATCTCTAACAACCTCCTCCCAATATACTCCTAGTCTCTCCTCATTACGCGCCAAACTAATGGAATCTCTTTTCTTGGGTTTTCTTGGCACCTATATAACCTCAGTTTTTTCCTGTACCAATTCATTCCTAACCCTATCCGGTCTCATTATCACAACCATTCATCTTAGCATTCTTATCTCTACAACATCAATTTTTTTCTCAAAGATATTTTTCATGGGCCAGGTCTCTGCTGCATATGTCAAGGCAGGTCTATTTTACATTTATCCTTCGATCACATAATACTCCCGATACTCTCTTCCAATTAGTTCATCCTTCTTGAATTCTACTATTTACTTTCATTTGGAGCTATGCTATTTCCTGAATTTATGACCCTAGGTAATTGAATTTTTCGGTCATATTTATTATTTCTCTCAACAAATGTATGTCACTTAGTTGATTCTGCTGATTGCAAAACATATACTGTTCCTGATGTACTGTTTTTTGCCCTCCGCTCTCAAATTTGTCTCACCATCTCTACAGCTTCCCCTGCAATCCTTCTCTGATTTCATCACACAGGAATATGTCATCTGCAAACAGCATAGTCCAAGGTGACTGTTCCCTCACTCTTTCAGTAATTACATTCATTATTACATCAAACAAGTAGGGGCTTAATGACTACCTCTGGTGTAACCCAACCCCAACTTCAAACATTTCATTCTTACAAACACTCGTTCTTATTTGTGCGCCTCCTCCCTCATACATATCCCTGATCAGTCTAACATATTTCTCCGGGATTTCCCTCTCTCTCAGACATCTCCATATCTACTGCCGTGGAACTCTATCATAAGCCCTTTCTAAGTCAATAAATACTATATGTAATTCCTTTAGCCTTTCTCTATATTTTTCTATTAACTACCTTAGTGCAAAAATTGCATCCTTTGAGCTTCTACCTGGCATATATCCAAACTGCTCTTCTACAATCTCGGTCCCTTGCCTTGTCCTATGCTCTATAATTAGGGATTGTCATTTGAAACACTTTTCCCACTCCCTGGATTTTATGAAATAAAATATATTTGTATTTAGGGAATGAAATATTGCTCGATTCATAGTACATGAATATTTGATTATTTTCAAAGCATTGGCAGACATATCCGCAATATATAATGCAAAAAAAAAAAAAAAAAAGTGTTCAATGAACTTAAAGCGAGCAGAAAATTAAGACTGATTAAACACATAATTTTATACAGTTATTGCTCCTGAAATAACAAAGTGGCACATATTTTAACAAATAATATGAAAATAGCGAATATGATCACATGCTTTTGTAATCCAGTAGAAACGTGGTGAGAGAAAAACGATCAACGTTCATTATAAATAAGCAAATTTTTAAATAATAAAGACTGTAATCATTATATAAGATCACGTGCCTTTGAAATATAAACCTGGTAAGAGAAAAAAAGGGAGTAATGTCATTATAAATAACAAAAGTCTTTCATCAAAATGAGTTTGTCTTCATATGACTCAGAAAAGCGTGAACTTACATGAAACCTTCCTCTAAGACACTGTGAAAAAAACAAGAAAACTATATAGTGTATTTATATATTGCTCTTTTGCTAAAAGAGCAAAAGTAGGAAAATAATAAATTTTGCTTCTAGCTGTTACTGCAAAGTACAAACTATTTCGAGTTAAAATAAGTTCTTAGAAAACATGCTATTAGATGAGCTCCAAGCCTCGTGATAAACAGTCATACAACTGAAAAACTCTTCTTCGACACATGTTGGTGGTATAGATTCTAATGCATCTGTTCTCTTGGTTATATTTGCTGTCTTTTCTGTAGTTGCTTCAAAAATTTTAAGTTCTTCAGTTATGCTTCTACTAATCGACTTACTTGTTTGGGCTGATTTAGAAATGCACTTTTTTATTGCTTCCTCTAATCTCTCGAACTTCTTTTGGATATGAATAAAGTAATCATTTCATCACTATCTTCATTAAAAAGGCGAATAAGTCGTTTTTTCTACAAACAAAAGAACACCTTTTGTTAGAAATACTTCTAAATCGTTTAGAACAGCGTTAGGTAATAGGTGAACTTATACGGCAATAGCTGCTAGTTATTGAAGATGTATTATTTTTTCGTTTGCACATTTTAAACGATGCCGGGATATCCCGGGAAGAAATATAAAATCCCGATAACTATTACAATTTAGTATATCACCTTTTTCTTTGAAAATGGGTATTAAAAAACTCTTTCCCAACCTTCTGAGCATCTTTTCTTTCCGATGTATGTTTTTCATCAGATCCCACAGCATATCAAATCCCAATTCCCCCAAGCATCTCCAGACTTCCACTAGGATCTCATCTGGTCCTGTGCTTAGGGCAACCCTAACTTCTTTATCTATATCTGTTACCATTCCTAGATTTGGATTAACATATGCAATTATAGCTCTTGAATTTTCTTCGTTTAACAATCTTTCAGATTACTGATTCAACGTTCTCTTTTTGCCACTTGACCTACACACTAATACTCCATCCTCATTCTTCATCTGCTTAATGTGGGTAATTTCTTTCGTTGATTTATTTCTCCCTTTAACAAACTTGTATATATTCTTTTGACCCTCATTTATGTCAGTATCTTCATATACATTAGCCATTGCTTGTGGCTTTGACTGCGCCACAGCCACTTTATCTTCTTTCTTGGCTAATCTACTCTCCTTATCTTCATCAATCCCTGCTTGATCATACCTTTTCTTTGCATTTCCCTTCATCTTAATTTTCTCTTGAACATAAAAATTCCACCACCATGTTTCGTTATACCTTTGCATTCCTGTTGACATTCCTAGAACTCTTCGCCAACTATTCTCAAAATACTGCTGTTCTGATCCCACCACTCATCCTCATCCTTATAATCCCATGTGCCCTGCTCGGCAAAAACCCTTATTTTTAATCTATTTCTATATTGTGATTCTTTCAACTTCTTGCCCACCTCTTATTGTATTCTTCCTATACCAGTGTACTGTCAAAAGTCTATGCCGGGGGGGTCACAGCTTCCTATGGTAATATTTTAGTTTCTTGTCTTTTGTAAATTAACCCTTCTACCTAATAAAAAGAAAATTTTTGGTTCTTGCTCACTACTTTTATACATTGCAAGATGCTTTGGCTGTTTTTTCAAAGGATTTTTTGATTACTGCCATATCAAAGGGTATAGAAAAAACTCTAACCCAATGTTTTTTAGCCTTTGATGGCCAATGGACCCCCACCACCGAGTCGCTAACACTTGTGGCCCCCTGCCCTTCCCAAAAAAAAAAAAAAAAAAAAAAAAAAAGTAAAATTTGTTTTATGTTGTTTACTCAGTCACTCTGAAATTATAAATGAAAGTGAAACAATTTTTTTTGAACAATACAATGAATGAGACACTTACTTTTGGGCTACTGTGACAAGGCGTCTTATGTCTGTCTCCGTCTTGGACATGGCAAGGCGAATATCGTTCCCAACATCAAGACGGTTTCTGGACTTCGTTTTAATGGTTGCCAGGTCAGATAATCCAGATTCACAAAGGTATATTGTGGCGAATTGAATGGTCAGTATGGATGCCTTCTTGCTGAGTAGTGGATATGCATCCAAAACAGACAACCAGAAGCTGGAGAGGGCTTCTCTGTTACTTAAGGCCAGCTTCATTGCTCTTGAAGCCCTCAACTCAGCGACCTCCTCTACTTTGTCTTTAGTAGATTCAATTTCGGTGTTGACTGGGTCTCTATGGGTTCTATGGGTTCTAAGAATACTCTGTGGGCTCCGTTTTCTCTTTTAAAATTGTGGGTAAACTCAGCTACCATCATCACTCTGAGTCAGACACTATCCCGATCTAAACACTGTAAAAAAAATCAGGCAAATGGTTCAAGATAAAAAACTCTTCCCCTCTGACCGGAGTCTCATCACCTTAATAATACATTTCAAGCTTCAGTATTCTGAATTGCAGTTTTTCGGCGCCCACTCGTGGCCCCCCTGTTGAAGGTCATGGGGGCCACGGTCCCCCGGTCGAGAAAGGCTGCCCATAACCCCAGATGAGGACACAGCAATATCCATGTGGGAAATCGAAACGCTACGCCCACGATTGCTGATACGTCTATTTCCCAGCCAGTCACAGGAGCAACAGAAAAGCGACTTGCCATCCAGGCCAGGACATCTTGTATTGGGCCCTATCATCCTGTCATCAGAAGCTGTTGGGGCGCTTACCGACACCCTAAAGATGGAGGTCATCGTCGTTGATTAACAGCAGTGGCTCTCCGACAGATTCGGCGTGCCCACGAAGACTGAGGGCAACCCTGAAAAATGGAAGAGGTCACAGACAGCAGCTTTAGACCGAGAGCCTAAGCCCTAAGGTATCCCACAGCAACCAACCACATAAGTTAAGTAACATGGTACAAAGATCTGTTGTTTTTATGGTTAACGAATGTTTTGTAAATGTTGTAAAATGTGTAAAGTAACGAGGTAGTAATTTTGTTTCTCTTTAAGTATTACTAAGGTGAAATGAAGAACACTATTTTTCGTGACTTTATTGAAGAAAGTAACTAATCGATTAAAATAGCAGGTTGGAAAATGTTTTTGCTAGAAAGAGAGTAACGTTGATAAGAGTTATTCAGTTCAAGAGAAGAAATGTACAAATCATAATTGGAATGTAGGATGTTATTAAGCATTGCCCGTAATTCAGTGTTAGAAGTTAATGTGCGAATTTTTTATCATGTCACGTTTGTGTATGTACTTGATAAGATTTTAGGGGTAAGGTAATCTATATACGTTAATTTGAGAGAAATTCCTGTCGTCATATTTTATTGCGTCACACTCGCGTATTGCTGATAATTACTACTTAATTCGGTATGGGATGTTTTAAAAGAAAATGTTGAATAGGTGTTTGTTAAGTTTATATCTGAGATTGTCCTGATTAAGGGAGACGATTAGTTAACGTAAAAGTAGAAGAAATTTCAGTTGCCAATATTTCGTTCAGTAATTAGTAATTTGTTTCGTGACATATTTAAAATACCTTGCATTTAATTCAACCCTATTTAAGCGTTTCACAAAGGATTGGCTTCTCTAATGTTTTGGTCTGATTGTCAAAACCAGATACTGGTATCGAATCATTTAGGAAAGTATTGCCAAATGATTAAACAGGGTGCATGAATGTACTTTAAAATCAAAAGGCTAATCGCTTTGAGTTTCAAGGAAATGAATGAGGTGAGCGTTGAGTATGTAAGTTTCGTGCTGAAATAAAAGGAAAAACAAGTTATAGAGATCTTGAAGTAATGTAAGTACCTTGGACCTATAAGCATGAATGGAAAACGTTCTTGTCCAACTCCTTAGAGAACTGTGTGTTTTAATATAATAAAATGTAAGGAGTTGATTATTGTTACATGTTATCCGGCGTCGTAATAGAAATGGGGAAAGAAATTAAAAATTGTGCATAAATATTTCCTCCAGTTGCGAGTGTAAGTTCGTCCGAGTAATTAAAAGACCATAAGAAATTAGGAAATAAACGAACGTTAGAGAACGAGTTGCTATAGAGTTTTAGTTAGTCTAGTTGTGTCGTAGTTGTGTATGAGGATTCGGGTAAACATTCGGGTTGTGTGTCAGAATAGATATGCACGACGTAGCAATAAACAAAAACTGCAACAATCTATGAAAATTCAGTAAACAGAAGTGTCATAAACGCACCATGTATCGTTTTGTCGCTATAAAAATACGCGCCAGTTGATAATGTTCTAAAACAATCTTGTTGAAATCGTTCGTAAGTTTATGTCAGCAAAGTATTTGGACAGGAAACGTAAGCCCAAAACAGACTAGCTAAGCATAATTCCTGATTCGCTAAGTCAAAGACAATAGGGACATGGATAATAACTGTAAGGAGAAGGGAGAATGTCAAAATATACGTAGGGAACGAATGTAAATATTTTATGTAATATGTTCTTAAGCAGAAGTATGCACTCAAATGAGTAATATTATTATTATTTTTTTTTCTTCTTTTTTTTTTTTTTAGCAATAGAACATATTGTAAAAAGGGAATCATGTTGTCTAAAGTGTAATTTACGTTTTGACTTTTGAAATTATCCATCCTTTATTATTCAATATTTGGTAACGAATATTGAATAATGTTATGTCAAGTTACATTGAGGAAAGAAAATGAGAGAATTGACTTTCGGTTTTTTTTTCTTATTACGTAATTTGTCAAGTCATTGGAAAGGTTAGAGCATCTTAGACCTTATATTGTTCAATGACAGTGTTGAGAGATTAGTTGATAGATTTCTTGATTTGTGTAAGTTTAATTAACTGGTGTTAAAGGCTAGGGAGACTGTCATTAGTATGGAAAGAAATAAATTTGGTTATTAGTGTGTTTGATTTCAGATAAAGTAGGGTATGGCAATTAAGGTTGAACCCGGAAAAAGAAGACAATTCACCCTTAAGATTGAGTAGGGTTATGGATGCTCCGATCTGTAACAGATTAGAGTTTTCTGTGTGTACGAATGTGTTGGATTTATTTTTTTTTTTTTCTGACATGTCGGATTTTTATTTTATTGCCATGTATTAGGTGATGTTAAGTTGTCTTTCTTGAAGCTTCATACTTGCATGATATTTGTTCTTTGAGAATATGATGTCTACATCTTAAGTAATCATAATTACATAATACGAATACTTTGATTTCCGAATTAATGAGTTCTTGCATTGAGTTATTTCTGATGTTGTTTAAGTTCTCAGATTGTGAGTTTTGAAATATAATGGAAGGTAAATGGTAATGTCAATATTCTGAGATTTGTTGAACTTATGGAAAAAAAATGTTAAGTATCAAATAACCAGTATTGGGGAAAAGACGAGTTAGTTACTGTGTTCAAATAAGTTAAGGTGAGACTTGGATAATGTGAAGTAAATGGGGAATTATTGAGATTGTGACAATCTTAGCTCTGTGAGTGTGGGAAAAATACCCTTTGTTGTGTAGATTTTGTATGAAACGCAGAATGAGAGTTATATTTCTTATGTATATATGCACCGTACATGGACACTGCGTCCACGGGAGAGACCGTGTGTTGCGAAAAGAGAGAAAAAAAAACAGATTTGGAGACAACGAAAGAAAAGAGAGAGAGAGAGAGAGAGAGAGAGAGAGAGAGAGAGAGAGAGAGAGACTTGTGCACCTGGTAAGGTCAGAATGCTGGAGATAGTCCTGTAGAAAAGTAGGTAATGAAGCCTTAGTTTTTCTTTAGCAGTGTAACATAAAGTCGTTGTCATGGGTCAAAGGTACATCGCTGCCAACAAAATCATTTCAGTAACGATGTCCTGGTCCTGATGAAGTTACAGAATAAACAGGTGGGATAGTTTTTGTCCTTCAAACACTTTCAGGAAACGAACTTTTTTGCTGGGACGGGGAAATTTGCTTGGAGATATTCAACTCAATGAACAATTGTGACT
>NC_090744.1:81605109-81622609 GCF_036898095.1 Palaemon carinicauda | reverse complement strand
GATTTAGAAAACTATCAGATAAGATACAAGAAAGTAGACTAAGGTGATATGGTCATGTCATGAGAAGAGATGAATAGTATATTGGGAGGAGAGTGATGGAAATGGAGGTAGAAGGAACGAGAAGGAGACGGAGACCAAAGCGAAGGTGGGAGGACTGTATCAAGGATGACCTTTGATCAAAGGGATTAACCGATGATGAGGTGTGGGACAGAGGTAGATGGAGAAAGCTGACCAGAAACATCGACCCCAAATAGAAGTGGGAAAAATGTAGACAAAGAAGAAGAAACATTACTGTAAATGATTCGAATATAATATGTTTTGCAAACATAAGTAGTCATATTCATTTGATCTAACAACCGAAAATATTCCAACTCCAATATTTGAATGATTTATTGTTTTTTTTTTTCTATTTAATGGCTGTGATTAATGAATATAAAGTTTTCCATTAATTCCACCAACTTGCACATTATGATACAAATTTCCTATTGCACTTACAGTATCTTCTTATACTTATCTATGGTATTGTATGATCCTTATCATGTGTTACTTCTAGAAATTTTTCACCTGCTTTTACCCTTTCTCTTGTAAATCACCTTGCAAACATGGAAATAACGTATCTAATTTACACCCAATCCTCCTCCCTATGAAAAAATTTGATGGTGGAATACCTGTTGTGATGTGTTCTGTTGTTCTATATGACAATATAAACTTTGATATATGAAAAAATGATACTTGAATTTGATTATCTACATTACATGTTATGTTTAAACTTTTGAACAAATCTTTCAGCTTCTCCATTCGTGGAAGGATGATAAATTGTGGAAAATGTATGCTTAATACCATTTGTATTACAAAACATTTTAGGGGATTAAAGGGCGCTCATGAATGGCAGAGGCAAGGGACAGTGATATTGCCTTAGCATGCAGGACAATGCCCCAGAGACTGACCATATATACATATAGTCAGCGCCCAAGCCCCCTCTCCTCCCAAGCCAGGACCAGGGAGGGCCAGGAAAGGCTGCTGATGACTCAGTAGGTAGACCTATAAGCTCCCACAAATCCCCAATCCTTAGCTCACAAGGAGGGTGAGGTTGCAACGACCAAAGGAGCTAACGAGTTTGAATGGGACTCGAACCACAGTCAGGCAATCACTAGTCAGTGCCATTACCACATCAGCCACCACAGCCCTAAACTCCATTATCTGTTACAATTCTTTTGGGAATACTTTCTGTTAAAAAAAATTTATTAATTGTTTTATAGCTGCAGGATATGTTGTCTTCATTGGAATTACTTCTTGGAATTTACTGTACGTATTCGCAACTTTCAAGAATAAATATTTAGTAAAAGGGACCTGCAAAATCTATGTACATTCTTTACCAGGGATACCCAAGGCACTCCCAATTGTGTATTCTAGCAAATTGGGGATTTTTTTGTTGCATAACACAATTCATACAATTCCTTAGAAATAGATCAATATTTCTATGTTTAACTAGGTACCACACAGAAGTCCTTGGAATAGACTTTGATCTGACAATGCCTTGGTCATCAGCATGTATTTCAGACAAAATTCTATTTTTTAGTGAACTAAGAATAAATAATCTTGATCCTTTCATGATTCAACCTTGTGCTACACTCAATTTAATCCGAATGCCTTTATGGGGTTTACAACTTTCTTCTTTTCCATACACTTTAGCAAGTACTAGGTGTGTCTTTGTATATTTAGCAATATCCCTTGTTTTAATGGGTACACCCTACATTGAAACTCAAAGAATAAAGCCATTATACTCTTCTGGAGCTTTGCCTACTCAAATTTAGACAAAGTATCTGCAGTACCATCTTTGATGTAGACCGGTATTCTAAATTATTGTGGTATGCAGATAATACAATTGTCCAACGTTGCAGACTCACTCGCACTAGGTTCTCTCCATAGATGTTAATTCCTAAATTTTCCCAGTCTAAATTCTTATGAACTTCTAGGAATTCTGTGAATAATTTAGGAGTGATGGGTCACCCTGTATAACTGCTTTCTCAATTTTTTTTTTTACCTATCTTTACGTAGTTTAAAAATTTCTGTACTTCCAAAATAGGTATATTCACATGATCTAACATAAGATTTATCTATTCCTTGTCTTTGAATGGCTTTGCATCAACTGGTTAATTACTTCGATATGATCAATTGTTGAATTCCTGCTTCTAAACCCTGCCTGCTCTCTTGGTTTATTAAAGTCTAGCTGTCTTTCTAATCAGCCAAATATGACCTTTATAAATACTTTTTTATATTACATATTGGGCTGTGGAATTTCAGGTTTTTTTGTGAATTAGTATAATGAAAGAGATTTTCCAAGCTGTAGGTATTGTACAATATGTGTATCACACACGCTTGTACACTGCAATGGTATTTCTGTTTTTAGGATAATTTCGTTATCGCTCTCCACTCGCTCTCACAACCTGTTGATGCCTGTATTTTTTGCACTATTGTGTTTGAATTTTTCTGCCGTTCTTGACTGGAACAGGTTGAATATATACTCATACTCTGTTCATATAAAGTCAATTGCATATGACTTGTCTATGTCATTTCCTACGACTCGCTTGCACATTGGTGACCAGCGGAGTGACCGCTCCCTCCAGCATCCCCCTCACTGCTGTGCCTCACTGTTTTAAGATGCCGCCCACCAAACCTGGCTCTCTTTGGTACACGCTACCCCATTGAAACTACCGCCTTCACAAGTGGATAAGCATTTGCCTGGATCCAGTGCACTGAAGTCAAGTTTCACATCAAGGGCGTGACTCGGACAATCTCCAAAGCATATTACGAGGACACTTTCCCAGAAACCTCTGATTGGGTGTATGAACGTTCGAAGACCTCAAATCAAAGCTCTTAGATCAGTGCTCGCCATCACTGGCTGCCCATATAGAGAAACCTTTTCCGGTCTGTCAATAACCGTCGGGTACCAAAAGGCTTCATTTTCCTTCATAGAAATGATCAGTATCGCTAGCCTACAACCCGCCGCAGAAAGCTCTCCTTGGGGAGTGAATCTACTTCATTCCTTTTGGGTACGGCTCCTACGCAAACCTGTAAGTGCAGCTATCCCCAATGTTGATATTTTGCCCGTGAAGGACTTGATGACCAAACTCAACGCCGTCATGAACAGCCACTTTATCACCTTCCATACTTCCATTAATGCCTCTTATCTTGACAAAGTATACACCTATCCGACGTCTGCACCGATGCCCACCCCTTTTTGTGCCGAAGCGGCAACAAAGCTGCCGATCACCCACATATACAACCCCTCGCTTACCTCCCACCCAACGGCCTCTCCATCCACTTGCTGACACCAATCGGCCGCAGTTATGCTAATACCCCTCCAAATTCGTCTGCTGCAAAGAACTGTGCGAATGGTTGTCAGTGAAGAAAAAACGTGTAAGTAGGCCATCGCTTTTGGCAGTGGCCTAACCTGTCACTAATCTCTTGTTTTTACTTGATACAGGTATGGGCGTGAGACTTTTATTAGACATGGGTGCTTGCCATTCTCTTCTCCCAAGGCCATTCTACAGGACCCGATGTAGTATGTCTAAGTCTACTAACATCTACCTGGTAGCTGCAAACGGATCTGTGATACCAACCTACGGTTACGAAACCCTCCCATTATCGTTTGAATGGGCCAAGTATATTTGGAAGTTTCTATTTGCTGACATTACATTGATAATCCTAGGTGAGAAATTCCTCCCACACTTCCACCCTATGGCTGATGTAGCTAACTGAGAGTTATTCAATGCGGATTCATATTCCTCAACGCATCTCCAACCTGCCCCTCTAGCCTCGCTCTCCACACCAGCACACCCACAGAGGTTAACGCCCACCTCTTCAAATTGTACTCGGAAGTTTTCTGTCCAGAACTTCGTGAAAGGCCCACTGTTCGCATGGAACACGATATTTATCACCACATTGAGACAATGGGACACCTAGTGTTCACCAGATTCAGACGTGTGGCACCAGATTGTTTGGCAGCCGCTAAACAAACATTCACCGAAATGGTAGAATAGGCTTTGGTCAAAAGGCCTCAAACCCATGGTCACATTGTCCTAAAGAAAGTTGGCTTTCTGTATTTGTGTGGGGCTTACAAGTGCCTGAACATTCAGACAGAACCGGATCACGAACCCCTCCCAAACATCTCTGACATGACTTCCTACATGCACCAGCAAAGGTTTTCTTCACTCTTGACCTCCTGAAGGGGTATTATTTGTAGCCCATGAACCCAGAAGACATCCCCGAGATCACCATCACCACCCCTTTCAGCACTTACAACATTAATTACTCCTATTTTGGCCTTCATAATGCTGGGGCCACTTTACAAGGTCTCATTAACAGCATCTTAGGGGACCTCCCCTTTTGTGTATGTTAGGTGGATTACATACTTTTGTTTTCTTCCTTCACAGAAGAATACCTCCATCATCTACGCATCGTGCTCGACCGCCTACAACAGAACAGCCTTGTAGTCCGGTATGACAAGTGTACCTTTGGCACTAACAAAGTTTTGTTCTCAGGGCACCACATCACTCCTGAAGGAGTCCATCCCTTCATGGAGAAGGTAGGAGCCGTTCAGGACTTCCCAACGCCCTCGACAGTCAAAGCACTCCAAGACTTCTTGGGCATGATAGACTATTATCACTGTTTCCCACCAGCCATCACTACCCTTTTAGGCCTTCCTCAAAGGCAAGACAAAAGTCCTCAAGTTGGGTCCCCTTTAAGAAGCAGCCATCTACAACCAAAAAAATGCTCTATCAACCACTGCTGCTCTGAGTTTTCTCGTGCCATGTGTACCTCTCCTCTTCACCGATGCCAGTGGCGTCGCTATTAGGACAGTCCTCCAGCAGGTGGTCAATGGCTTGACATGCCCATTGGCCTTCTTCAGTAGAGAACTTTCCAAAGCAGAATCAGGCTACTCTACCTATGACCACAATTTGCGGGCGGTGGACCTGGCTATCCGTCACTTTCGCCACTTCTTGAAAGGACATGCCCTCTGTCATTTGCATGGTCCGCATGCTCCTGGTGCACACCTTCACTCAGTCCGACGCTTGGTCTGCCTGTAAACGCTGACGTCTCTCTGCTGGGGCAGAATAAAATTGTAACCTTCAGCACATCCCTGGGAAAATGAATTCCATTGGTGATGCCCTATCAAGAAATGTATTGGCTGCCAGTCCCCTGAGATCTGATTACAACGCCTTGGCAGAAGCCCAATGAAAATATTCAGAGTACCAAGCATGTAGAACATTCTTCACATCTCTACATTGGGAGGACGTCCCTCTCGACAACTCCTACACCTCGCTCCTTTGTTATGTCTGTACTGGTACACCTATATCGGGGATACATTCTTTCATGCTCTGACCGGTGTTTGATTCCTTTCTTTGCCTTTCACATCCCTCGCGCCATTCTACTGCATAGCTATTGAAGACAAAATTCATTTTGCATGGCATTATTAAGGATGCTAAAGATTGGGTCTGCAGCTGTACTTCATGTAAAAAATCAAAATTACATCAAGGCATGGATTCAGGAGTGGGCAACTTTCCTCAACCTCAGTGGCTCTTTGCCCACATTCACGTCGATGTTGTAGATCCCCTACCCACATCATAAGGACATCGTTACCTGTTTACCGCCATCAACTACTCCACTGGTTGGCCTGGAGCCATTTTCATGGAAACTGCATTGTTCGCCTCCTGTACATCTGCCTTACTGTCAGGATGGATAGCAGGATTTGGTGTCCCTGAGCATATCACTTCTAACCGGGGCACCACCTTCCCCTCTCAAAGGTAGATAACACTAGCGAATCTCCTGGCTATCACCCTCCATCAGACACCTGCAAGGATTCCAACGGCTTTAACCCAGATTCCCTGTGTCCTCGTGGGTCTAAGGACCACTTTTAAGGGCACCCTTTGTGTCACAGTAGCTCTAATTGTGTATGGCGAGCCGTTGGTCATCCCTACTGATATTTTTTTCCATTTGCGACCTCCTCCAACAATCTCCAGCGCCTATGTCACATTGTGGGAAAATTTACCCCATGCCGCCAGACTAAAAAGCTCCCAGCTAAGAAACACAAACCGACAGATCTGCTCTCATTAACACATGTTTGCCTGCATAACAATACTTGCAAGCCACCGTTAACGCTCACTTACATGGGCCCTTTCATCGTGAGCTGTCGTATGCCAAAAGCATTCCTCCTCAACATGCTTCTCGAATATGACTGGGTCTCCCTTTATTGCCTAAAACCTGCATTTCTCCTGCCAGATGACCCACCTACAGTACGCCTCTCAAGAGCATGGCGCCCTATTTCACATGTATGTCTTTCATACGGGGGAGCCATGTACCGCGTGTGTACTACACACGCAAGTACACTGTAATGATATTTGTGTTTTTTATATATTGTCATTGTTGCGCCCCCCCCCCCCCCATGCTGATAACCTATTTATGCATATTTTTTCCTACATCATTGTTTTTTAATTTTTCTGCCGGTCTTGAATGGAACGGATTGTATATATACTCAGCTCTGTCCAAATAAAGTTAATTGTATTCAATTCGTGTCTCAGTCACCTCCAACGGCTCCATTGCACAGTATACAAGAGTGTTGTAGCGGGTGTCACAAGAACAAACCCCACACCCTTGAATCACTCTAATTGACAAATGTCTCCTCAGCACAAACTTTTCCCTTACGTTATCAACTGGACTTTTAGAAAAAAGGAACACACAAACAAAACATAACCTTAATACTACATTTCTTAAAACTAAAATAATCAACACAAAAAAATCCTTCTACCCTCAAAATCAATAAAACTTAAAACTAAACACTAACAAAACTTAAACTTAAATCTACCATAAACCTAACTTCAAAATACAAAACATATATATATATATATATATATATATATATATATATATATATATATATATATATATATATATATATATATATATATATATATATATATATATATCCATACATATATATATATATATATATATATATATATATATATATATATATATATATATATATATATATATATATATATATATATATATATATATATATATATATATATGTATATATATATATATATATATATATATATATATATATATATATATATATATATATATATATATATATATATTGCGTATGTTCACTAACACTTTTGCAATATAACAGTTACAATAAAAAACCACTTAAGTAATGATACACTTAGCCAACTGTCTTGTTTGGCACAACACCACTCTATGAGAAACAGAAGTGTCTATTAATTTGCCACGATGGCCTTAACTCTTTGGGTCGTAGGTGTCCTCATCATCATCATAATTACCATCAACAGCAATCGAAACAATTCCAGCAACCGTGCTGGGTCGTAATGGCATCGATATCATCAAGATCTAATGAGCAATCAAATCAGGACCTTAAATACAATCTAGGTCATCAACAATTTATCAGCATTCAAAACTCAATATGATCTCCACAAAGGAGGAATTACGGCCTGAAAAATGAAAAAAAAAGAAAAACGCATACGAACACTCCTAACTAACTTAACTATCGCACTATAATCAAAGATAAATGATAAATTGTTCTTATCTTTCACAATCACAACAAGCAAATATAAACAAATTGTACTTACTCAAAAATAAACAATCACTTCCAACGCTGGTCGAATAAAATAAATATCTAAATCCAGCGTGCATGCACACAACTGCATCACGTAGCAGTCAATCAGAAAATGCATTAGCTCCAAAAAATTTACTATTGTCCTAACCTAGCTAAAAGTAAATAAACAACTTCATTTATAACAACGTTCTATCTCGCAACAAACAATCGATACACTACTACCTCTCTCTCTCTCTCTCTCTCTCTCTCTCTCTCTCTCTCTCTCTCTCTCTCTCTCTCTCTCTCTCTCTCTCTCTCTCTCTCTCTCTCTCAAAATTTGGCAAAAAAAAAAAAAATCAAAATCCTCCACAGTGTTACAGACATTTTGTATAAACTTTTGTGAGTTTTTTACAATGAAATATCCTCCATCTATTATTGAATTATTAGTTAAGCCTATTGCTCTGCTGGTTTGCCCTTTTTCATGCCCATTAATGTTATAACGTTTAGTACCAGCTTAGGCGTATCATTATTTCTATTGGTAAAGTTCTTTCTTATATCACAGTTATACAGCATTATTTGGAAATCATGAGAAATTTTTATCACTCCATCTCTTTCGTTTATAATTCATTCTTTTTTATCTTTTTCACGTTGAAATACTCGTGGTAGTGAGTAGTTTGTACCAACCGTGTTTCACACAATTGTACATAATTCCTTTTGTATATATAATGCTTGTATCTTCGCTCTTCCCTCGCACTAAAACGAACATGAAAATTCATGTCTGGTTTTTCCTCTGTAATATTGTCTTGCTTGTGAACTTGCTATGTCCTGTTGCCTTGAGGTTTTGTATATAAGGAGAGTGTTCCACAATAATATAACTCAGTCGTTTCTAACCTGCCTTTGAGTTCACACCCTTACTCGGCGCTGTCACATTGGTGACCCGGAAGTCGACTCGCTCCCACTGCCTTCCACCCCCACCTCCCTCGCCCCTCCATCGTTGGTACTATGACGGATGCGGACTCTCCTACGGCAGTTGGCACTGCGGCCGCCCCATTGAAACTTTCACCGTTCGCCAGCGGGGAAGCGTTCGCTTGGTTTCAACGCGCTGAAGTCCACTTTCGTATCAGGGGCGTGACTCGCTCAACCACCAAAGCGGATTATGTTCTCGCGGCGATACCCGAGGACACCTTCCCAGAAATATCCGACTGGCTTTGTGAACAAGGAGACACCCCAATATCGTATGACGCCCTCAAAACATACCTTCTGCAGCAGTACTCGCCGTCGCCAGCCGCCCGTATAGCAAAGCTTTTTCAGCTCTCGCAACAACCGTTGGGGGACCAAAGGGCTTCGCTTGCCCTCAGGGAAATGACCAGTATCGGTCGCCTTCAACCTGCCGCAGACAGCTCTCCTCGTGAGGTGAACCTACTCCGTGCCCTTTGGATACGCCGTTTACCTGAACCTGTACGCGCTGCCATACCCGATGTCGATAGTTTACCCATAAAGGACTTGATGACCAAAGCCGACGCCCTTATTGACAGCCACTTCAAGACCTCCATCAACGCCTCCACCCCTGACGACGAGGATGCCTATTCAACGTCAAACGAAGCTGACATGAATGCCGTAGGACATACACGCCTACCCCGTGACGTGCCGAAGCGGCGACAAAGCCGCCCACCACCCACCAATCGCTCGCGCCCCAACGAACGACTTCTATAGCCACTTACTACCTCCCATCCGCCGCAGTTTTGCTACTACCACTTCAGATTCGGGGCAACCGCGAAGAAATGTGTCAAAGATTGTCAGTGGCCAAAAAACGTGTAAGTAGGCCATCGCTTGTGGCGGTGGCCTCCCATGTTTCTAATCTTTTCTTTTTACAGGATGCAGGAACGGGCGTGCGATTTTTGGTAGACACGGGTACTTGTCGTTCTCTTTTGCCAAGGAAACTCTTCAAGGCACAACATAGTCTGTCTACATCTGCCGACGTCCGCTTGGTAGCTGCCAACGGATCTGCGATACCCACCTACGGTTACGAGAACCTCATATTATCGTTCGGAAACGGTAAATTCAATTGGAAGTTTCTCGTTGCTGACGTCACAATGCCAATCCTCGGTGCGGATTTCCTCTCTCATTTCCACCTTCTGGTCGAGGTCGCCCACCGACGATTGGTCAACGCAGACTTGTACTTGTCGACACCTCTTCAACCCGCCCCCTCTAACCTCGCTCTCCACATCAGCGCACCCACGGATGCCTACGCCCACCTCCTCACGTCGTACCCGGAAGTTTTCCGTCCAGAACTTCGGCAAACGCCCACGGTTCCTGCCAAGAATGGTATTTATCACCCTATCAAGACAACGGGACCCCCAGTCTTCGCAAAATTCAGACGTCTGGCACCGGAACGATTGGCAGCCGCCAAACAGACGTTCGCCGAAATGGAGAAAATGGGCCTTTCCCAAAAGGCCTCCAGCCAATGGTCGTCACCCTTACACATCGTTCTGAAGAAAGACGGCTCCCTCCGTCCGTGCAGGGATTACAGCCGCCTGAACATGCAAACAGAACCGGATCACTACCCCCTCCCAAACATCGCCGATGTAACCTCCTACCTGCACAAAGCGAAGGTTTTCTCTACGCTCGACCTCCTGAAGGGGTATTATCAGGTGCCTATGAACCCAGAAGACATCCCCAAGACCGCCATCACCACTCCGATTGGCACATACACCTTGAATTACTCCTGTTTTGGCCTTCCTAATGCTGGGGCAACGTTTCAACGTCTCATGGATGGCATCTTAGGGGACCTCCCTTTCTGTGTATGTTATGTGGACGACATACTTGTGTTCTCCTCCTCAAAAGAGGAATACCTCCGTCACCTGCGCATCGTGCTCGAACGCCTGCAACAAAACGGCCTTGTAGTCCGGTACGACAAGTGTACTTTTGGCGCCAACAAAGTGTCGTTCTTAGGGTACCGCATCACTCCCGAAGGAGTCCATCCCCTCCCTGAGAAGGTAACAGCCGTTCAGGACTTCCCCGTGCCATCGACCGCCAAAGCTCTGCAGGAATTTTTGGGCATGATCAACTATTATCACCGTTTTCTGCCAGCCATTGCCGCCACTCTTGCTCCCCTCTACGCCTCCCTCAAGGGCAAGCCAAAGGACCTGAAGTGGGGTCCCCTTCAAGAAGCAGCCTTCTGCAATGCAAAGAAGGCCCTATCAACTGCTGCGGCTCTCACTTTTCTTATCCCACATGCCCCTCTCCTTCTCTCCACCGATGCCAGCGATGTCGCTATTGGTGCAGTACTCGAGCAAGTGGTCAACTGCTCGCCCCGCCCATTGGCCTTCTTCAGCAGAAAACTGTCCAAGGCAGAATCGGTTTATTCTACCTTTGATCGGGAATTGCTGGCGGTGCACTTGGCTGTCCGTCACTTTCGCCATTTCTTAGAAGGTACGCCCTTCGTCATTCGCACAGACCACATGCCTCTGGTGCACGCCTTCACTCGACAGTCTGACACCTGGTCAGCCCGTCAACGCCGACATCTCTCCGCCGTGGCTGAATACAATTGCACCCTTCAATACATCCCTGGGAAAATGAATCCCGTTGCTGATGACCTGTCAAGAAACACGCTGGCTGCCGTTCAACTGGGATTGGATTAAAACGCCCTGGCTGAAGCCCAATGACAGGATCCAGAGTATCAAGCATGTAGGACATCCTGCATGTCCCCCCGTTGGGAAGACTCCAACACCACCCTCCTCTGTGACGTCAGTAATGGTAGACCGCAACCTTGGATCCCTGGTCCCATACGCAGGCAGGTGCTTGATTTCATTCATGGCCTTTCACATCCCTCGTGCTGTTCTACTGCACAGCTGCTGAAGACGAAGTTCATTTGGCACGGCATTTCTAGGGATGCTAAGGATTGGGTCCGCGCCTGTATTTCTTGCCAAACTTCCAAAGTACATCGACACACGGATTCAGGAGTGGGCACCTTTCCTCAACCTCAGCGTCGTTTCGTACACATTCACGTCGACGTTTTAGGTCCCCTACCCACATCACAAGGACACCGTTACCTGTTTACCGTCATCGACCGCTCCACTCGTTGGCCTGAAGCCATTCCCATGGAAACTGCAACGTCCGCCTCATGTACATATGCCTTACTCTCAGGATGGATTGCAAGATTTGGTATCCCTGAGCATATTACTTCTGACAGGGGTACCACTTTCACCTTTCAATTGTGGACATCATTAGCGAATCTCCTGGGCATCCCCCTACATCACACAACGGCCTACAACCCCGCTGCCAATGGAATGGTTGAATGTTTTCATCGCACCCTCAAACCAGCTTTGATGTCCCGCTGCAAGGATTCCAACTGGCTTACTCAGCTTCCCTGGGTCCTACTGGGACTAAGGACTACTCCTAAAGACGACCTCGACGTCTCGGCAGCTGAAATGTTGTATGGCGATCCGTTGGTTGTCCCTGCTGAATTTTTTCCTTCTACAACCTCCTCTGACGATCTCCAGCGCATACGTCATGTCGTGGGAAAATTTACTCCATGCCGCCAGACTTACAAGCCCCTGCGATGCATCACATACCGACAGACTGGCACTCTGCAACGCACGTCTTCCTGTGCAACGACACTAGCAAGCCACCGCTAACGCCCCCTTACATGGGCCCTTTCCTTGTGATCCGACGCAGTCCGAAAGCATTCCTACTAAACATTCGTGGCAAAGAAGACTGGGTCTCCATTGATCGTCTAAAACCTGCTTATCTCCTGCCAGATGACCCGCCTACAGTTCGCCTCTGTAGATCAGGGCGCCCTATTTAACATGTACAGTATGTAATTTTTAGAGGAGGAGCCATGTACCAACTGTGTGTCTCACGTTTGTACATAGTTCATTTTGTGCTTGTATCTTTGCTCTCCTCTCGCACTAAAAAGAACCTGAAAAAAACATGTCTTGTTTCTCCTCTGTAACATTGTCTGTTTTTTTAACATGAAAATTCTAGTTGCCTTGAACTTTTGTATATAAAGGAGAGTGTTCTATTATAAAGTCACTCAGTTTTTTTCAACTTTCCTTTGAGTCACAACCTTCTCTCGGCCCGTCACAATATCAATGTTTTACCCCACGGAAGGAATAAGATGGAGAGAGAGAGAGAGAGAGAGAGAGAGAGAGAGAGAGAGAGAGAGAGAGAGAGAGAGAGAGAGAGAGAGAGTATTGTTAATATTTCTTTTGGAAAGATCGTTCACCTTTCTGATAAGGTATGCACAAACACTAATATATATATATATATATATATATATATATATATATATATATATATATATATATATATATATATATATATATATATATATATATATATATATATATATATTATATATATATATATATATATATATATATATATATATATATATATATATATATATATATATATTCAAATAAGCCAAAAAAAATACATATATGGCTTATTTGAATATGAAAAACACGTCTAAATGTGCAAAATTTATCATTAATTGAATGCCAAGTAACAAACTACCAATTATCTACGATGGTGAAGATGGGTTGATTTCAATTCTAAGTACAAAATACCTGAATTCGACAGGTATAAGTACAGAAGAATTGTCATTGACTTTTATCTTTCTTCGTGGCCAAGTGGCTTAGTCACTGTCTTCTGCGTAGTAGGTTGGCCAGGGCACCAGCCGCCCGTTGAAATACTACCGCTAGAGAGTTAGGGGGTCCTTTGACTGGCCAGACAGTACCATATTGGATCCTTCTCTCTGGTTACGGTTCTTTCCCTTTGCCTACACAGACACCGAATAGTCTGGCCTATTCTTTACAGATTCTCCTCTGTCCTCATACACCTGACAACACTGAGATTACTAAACAATTCTTCTTCACCCAAGGGGTTAACTACGGCAATGTAATTGTTCAGTGGCTACTTTCCTCTTGGTAAGGGTAGAAGAGACTCTTTAGCTATGGGAAGCAGCTCTTCTAGGAGAAGGACACTCCAAAATCAAACCATTGTTCTCTAGTCTTGGGTAGTGCTATAGCCTCTGTACCATGGCCTTCCACTGTCTTGGGTTAGAGTTCTCTTGCTTGAGGGTACACTCAGGCACACTGTTCTATCTAGTTTCTCTTTCTCTTGTGTTGTTGAAGTTTTTATTGTTTATATAGGAAATATTTATTTTAATGTTGTTACTATTCTTAAAATATTTTATTTTTCCTTGTTTCCTTTCCTCACTGAGCTATTTTCCCTGTTGGGGCCCCTGGGCTTATAGCATCCTGCTTTTCCAACTAGGGTTGTAGCTTAGCATGTAATAATAATAATAATAATATACAAGCTTGCCGACCAGGGTTCGATTCCCGGCCGGACCCAAGCTCTGTCTTCGTGTGATTTCGCCTGTGACTCTGATCCCGAGGTCGTTAAGAGAATCCAGACATTAATGTATCAAATATATATATGGCTTATTTGAATATGAAAAACACGTCTAAATGTGCAAAATTTATCATATATAAATATATATATATATATATATATATATATATATATATAAAAATTTATATTTATATATATATATATATATATCTATATCTATATCTATATCTATATATATATATATATATATATATATATATATATATATATATATATATATATATATATATATATATATATATATATATATATATATATATATATATATATAAAGTGAATGAATGAATGATTTGCAGTTCCCTGGCATCCTAAAAATATATTTAAACTTCTTTTAGGTATAGATATCAGATTTACCGATCTTGTTATGAGTTTAAACTCAATTCACCAATTGGTATTCAATACTGACCAAGAACATCTCTAATTGATACTTGAGTTACATGTAGGTAGACATGATATTGTAAAACACCATCTCATTTGAAACGTACGAGTATTAAAGTCGCTAACAAGTAAAGGACAGAATTAAACCAAAGGTGTGTGTTATGTATTTTTAAATGACTGAAACAACCATATAACATTTGAAGGAATCCACACAACTTAAAAGAAAAAAAAATCTTTGTTTGATAAACTTAAAATTGAAAACTATTATAAAGTGTTTACAAAATTCATCAGGACGGCATCGTCATGGGAGTCATCGCTGCTTTCGTTTGCACTACATTACTTTCACTGTCATCGTCCTCCGTTCCGTCCAAATTGGTTAGAATATGATTGCTAATCACACAACTTAAAAGCCGAAACCTTTGCTTTGTTTACGTTCCATCGCCGATCATAACGAACAAACGAATGCATTTACACATCTGTGTACAGATTAGCTTTTTCAGCAACAGCTTTTTTACGAAGTATTGGTTATGCAATAAATATGTTGTTATTAATGTTGACTTGCTTACTTTATCTTTAGAAATTCAAAAGGAATTAAAGAAGAGCAATTTAATGTCATGTTGTTTCTAAAAACGCCGCCTAAAACAGAAAACGTTTTGTTTACGTTTTATTGCCGATCATGACAATCAAACAAATACAATTGATAGCTAATGATATTAAGAATTTTTAGTAAATATGTAATTATAAATAAAGGTTAAATTGTCAGGTGAGATATTTATAATAAAGGTGTAGTAACAAGTACCCTTGGAATTTCGATATGAGCTAAAGTCAAGAAATTTTACCTAGAATTTCGTGGTCGTCTTATCTATAGGTCTCCTTATACGGAAAAATATATGGCATTTAGTAATAGCAACGTTACGTCATCAACGAGGAATTTATAATGGGATATATCACCCTCAAACGTGGGTGGGGGTCTCAGATCCATTGACAGCTACCAGGAGGACGTCAGCATACCTAAAATGACAACGTTGTGTCATGGAGCGTTGCTTTAGTAGAAGGAAACGAGAAGCACCAGTGTAAACCAAAACTTCGCGCTTTACCTTTTATCATGTAAATCGAAGAGATTAATGACAGGGAAGGCAAACACCACAAGCGATGGCCTACTGTCTAGTTTTCGGGCACAAGCGTCCACTCATTTCTTCATAGTAGCCTCTAATCTGAAGAAGAAGTAGTAGCAGAGCTACAGCTGAAGGTTTTCAGTAAGAGGCTGTATAGGTCGTTGGTTTGGGCTTGAGCGATTGGTTGCATATGTGGATAGTGGGTGGCTTTGTCAGTGGTCTGCCATGTCACAGGCCAGGCATCTATGTCTTACCACATTCACATCATCTTTGGTCAGTGTTGAATAGTTGTCCTCTTCGGCAGGAATGTAGCGATTAATATAGGTCTTGAAGGTGGGGAAGTGGCTGCCCACAAGGACGTCTACTTTGGTCATCAGGTCGTATATGGGCAAGGTATCGACATGAGAAATGGCAGAGTGTACAGGTTTGGGAAGGTGTTGTACCCAAAGGTCATGAAGTGAACCAACTTCATGATTTTCTAATTTATAATTTTTATTCCATTATTGAATCTATATTTATTTATTTTATTCCTATACCCACCAAAATTCTTTATATATATCCTTCTATAATGATACGAATTTCATATTCAAATAAAAAATCTACATACCCTTGATAAAGGCAATAACTGATGCGAATTTATTTCAGCGTTTTCCATAATAAACAACGATATAAATTTCGTTGTTAATTATTAGAGAATCCATTGTCGAAAATTTCTCTCACGTTTTTCTAATCATCTAGAAAACATTTTAAGGCCAATGCTCTCATCATCATATTCTTGAGAAGGGATACGCTGAAAATATGAAGTAGTATAGAATGTATGCAAGTTTTTAAGATAGTGACATAAAGTAATATTATATAACCGGAATTACAAATATTTTGTAAAACTAGGTACCTAGATACTTAAAAAACAGAAAACTTCTAATAAAAAATCTCACTTCCTTCCCCTTCATAAGAAAAAATAACATTAAAGAAAAGGAGCCTGAATGAATATTATGAAAATAAGGTTAATTTTTGGACACAACAGATTTCCTATTTGTTAGTGTCATTATTGTTCCCTCTTCTGTTAGTCATTAATTAAGGGTAATTGACGGTAATCCTTCAGCCCCAAGGGGCACGTGCTTAGTGTTCTTCTGCTTTAAGTTTGCACTCGGCCGTTGAATGGCCTTACAGATCCTGGCATGGGCATCTATAGGCCGATATTCATAAATTCTGTGAATACTACCACCATACATCCTGAATGTCGTAGAAAGTTACTAATAGGATAGCTGTTTCCTTGCAGCCTTGTTTTTAACAAAAAGCTAAGCCCAATACCAATAACTGTGGATGATG
The DNA here is from genome assembly GCF_036898095.1 of Palaemon carinicauda. NCBI lineage: Eukaryota > Metazoa > Arthropoda > Malacostraca > Decapoda > Palaemonidae > Palaemon > Palaemon carinicauda. Next base: position 81,605,743 of record NC_090744.1, on the reverse strand, counting down.
ACTGACAAGGTACGATATCGTAAATTACCCTGTGCCAAATCAATAACCACTCCTGATGCTATTTAAAATATGGATGAGAGAGATACTTGATGTGATGGTGAGGAGATGAATACATATAATGCGTGTCCAGGAAACAAGATGAAAAGGAAGTGGAACTAAAGAGATTGGAAATTGGTATAAACTCTATCACAGCAGCTCAAGAGAGGAAAAAACGAAGTTTGGGTCATGATGGGTAATAACTGGAAGGAAAAAGTGTTAGATGTAAAGAGAATAAATGATAGTCTTTTAAAGATCCCAACGATAATAAAGGATCAGATAGAAAATACAATTCCAGCATATGGTCCTCAGATGGGTTGCTAAGTACAAGAGAAAGAAATATTTAGACAAGAGTATCATCTGAAAAAATCCCCCATACCACCTTCAACTCACTACTCGTTTTCTCATTCACTTCTTGTGGCACTAGATACATAAAGATGTTGATCATCTATGGAGAAATATCCCGCCCATACACACACACACACACACACACACGCACACACACACACACGCACGCCAGCCCATACACAAACACTGATACACATATACACACATATTATATATATATATATATATATATATATAGACACAGACTTTA
>NC_090744.1:81560109-81572609 GCF_036898095.1 Palaemon carinicauda | reverse complement strand
TAAATTACGTGATATCTTGAAGTTATCCAGCAATACCATTTATTATCCCCATATCTACTCCTATATGTTCATCAACACCCCAAGAAAAGCTTCAGTCCATTAAAATGCAAACAACCCAGAAATTATATGTTCACTCACGCGTGCTCAAACTCTCTAATTCTGATGATGGAGAGGTAAACCGGTGGACTTTTAGTGGCTGTATTTCTTCCCGGTTAGAGAAATGAGGTCGTTCCATTGGCTGCCTTAACGTGTCTCCATTATTTCTAGGATATTGGAAACACCAATCCTGTAATAAAGGAGGTTTTAGGTCAGATACTATACATTTTACAATGTATATATTTTTTTCCTATTAGACTATAAAACCAGAATCATTTTATTGGCAGACTTGTATTAATCAGTTAAATCAAATTTCTTATGTTCTATATGGAGTCTGCATAATGAGATATAAATATATATAACCTCTAGCCTGTGTAACATAAGTAAAGTAAACTGAGACGGGACTTAATTCAACCTATTCAAAAATCAAAGTTGCAGTGAGTTTGAACTTTTTATCTCATCAGTCATGAAACCGAATGAAATTGCAAATGATCAGCGAACCAAAAGTTTCTTGTGCTTTTGATCTGTGGTTTCTCGGTCACCATTTCAGTTTCCAGATGTCTCAAGATAAACGCATGATAGAGCCTTCTTAAATCTAATTAGGATAAGAATTCGATTCGTAGAAGCTATTCATCTAACGATTTATTAATATATTTATTTGGCGAATAGAGCTTTATATTAGTTTCAAGGTGTGTTTAAGAAACAGGAGAAATATTATCATACATAAATATTCAATTATAAGGCTGGAGAGAGAGAGAGAGAGAGAGAGAGAGAGAGAGAGAGAGAGAGAGAGAGAGAGAGAGAGAGAGAGAGAGAGAGAGAGAGAGAATCACTACAGTATAAGGCTTCAAGGAACTATTCAAAGCGGTATATAATGTTAAATTTAACAACCAATGCTCCAATTCTTTACAGTATCTGGATTCAGGAAGGCATATCTTGAATGATATATCTCCGAGTTTCGTCATCAGCCTGAACTAGTCCAATGCCTGACAAAGACCTCAGACGTGTTTCCATTCGCGTTTATTTATGTTCTTTTAAGGTCACTTGATACCAGCAAATTTTCTTAGTTCGGCAATCTATCGTCTTCTCTATATTCCCTGGTTCTTTGGCCTTCTCCAGGAACCTATACTGTTATTCTTAATGTCCATGTATCAACTGTCATTTTCATTATACGTCTTGCCCATATTCATTTTTCCATATTGTTAGAATATCGTCTCCTTTAGTTTGCTCTTGTATTCATGTTGCTCTTTTTCTGTCTCTTAGTGTTATTCCCCTCATTATTCTTTCCATAGCTCTTTGAGTTGTAACTAATTTATGTTCTAAAGCTTTAGTAAGGCTCCAAGTTAATGATGTATAAGTTAGTAGCCTACTATAGGACCATCTGATTCAATAATTAAAAAAAAAATATGGCAGTTTAATTTTCATAATCTCATTTTGTTTGCTAAAAGCTCTCCATCCCATGCTTATATTTCTCTTAATTTTGGTCCTATGCCCTGTCTGTCCTAATTATGTATATTCATTATTAACCTTTAGAGGTTCGTTTAAAATGCTTATTTGTGGTCTATCTGCATTTTCTTTATACATCCAATTAATTTTGTTAATATTTATTTCAGTGCTATATTTCTGCATCCTCTATAGAAATCTTCTATCAGCTATTGCAGTTCTTCCCGTGATTCGCTTACTACTATAGAACTGTGTCATTTGTAAATCTTATTCTTTTTTAGATAACACTAATTCCTACATTATCCCAATCTAAATTTTCAAGACTTCTAGGCATGCTGTGAATAATTTATGAGAGATGGGGTCTCTCAGTCTAACTCTTCTCTAAATCAGAATTTTCTCACAATCTTTCTGTAGTTTTAGGATTGCTGGACTTCCTGTACAGATATCTTCAAGTGTTCTAACATATGATTCATCTATTCCTTGCCTTTCAAGCATTTTTCTTACTGCTGAAGTTTTGACAGAATCAAAAGCTTTCTCATATTACATAAATGCCACGCATAGTGGTCTGACAAAAACTGTTGATCATTCCATTAGCTGGTTAATTACACGAATATGGTCAGTTGTTGAATGGCCGATTCTGAAGCCTGCTTGCTCTCTTTGTTGACTAAAGTCTAGCCGTCTTTCTATTCAGCCTAATATGAACTTTGTAAAAATTTTATCTTTTACTGAGAGTAAACTATTTGAGTCTTAATTTTTCAGGTCTTTTATGTCTCCCCTTTTCTTAATTACTAAAACGATAATGTTTTTTTAAGGTGTAGGTACAGTGCATTCCAGTACACATATATTGTAAAGTTTAGCAAATTTCACTGTCAAATCTTCTTCATCGATTTTCAAATCAATTGTTATGCTGTCTTCTCCTGTTGCTTAGCGTCTTTTTATCAGTTTTGATGATTTCTTTACTTCTCTTACTGTTACGTTTGGTACTGGTTCAGGAATCTCTTTTATTACTTCTCTATAGCATTTTATAGAAATCTGCTGCAATTTTTATCACACTATCTTTTTTATGATGTTCATAATTTCATCCTTTAAATTGGATATCTGTGGGTGGCCTGTTCCAAGTCTTCTTTTCATCAATTTGATGCTTCTTCCCTTCTTTAGTGTTTACTCAATTTTCGCCTAATTGTGTTTAGGAACATCTTGGGGTTTTAGTTATTTTACTTTTTTTATAGTTCTAATAATTATAGATTATTTGATCTCTCTTGGATTTGACTGCCATTTCTAATCTTTTCTTTAAAACGTTTTTGGTGTTTACTGATAGTTTTCCTTGATATTCCCTTGGAACTTTTCCACCTATCTATTCCACTGACTCCAATGCAAAGTTGGTTAAATTACTGTATATATCTTCTATAACTGCTCCTCTTTCATCAAGTAGCTGGGAGTGTCTGTATTGTATTGCGAAAATATACTCATCCGACTGTTCTCATATTACTGTATTACTTCTTAGAATTTGTTATCTCTTTCTTTCCTTAGATCTAAATACATTTTTATTATCATTATTCTATGGTCCATTGACTTTAACATCTTTGATACTATTACTTCTTTAGCTAAATTAGAATTTCACTGAAATAGAACGTATTTTGCTTTTTGTTTCTCCCGCTTTTCCATTTTCTATATTCTGTTTTTATATAAAAGATCTATATAATTTCAAGATTGTTTATTTTAAGGAATTATATTAGCTTTTCTCTTCTTGGTCAATTCTTGCACTTACTCCAAACTTACATACTACTGGTTCTTCTCTCTCTCTCTCTCTCTCTCTCTCTCTCTCTCTCTCTCTCTCTCTCTCTCTCTCTCTCTCTCTCTCTCTCTCTCTCTCTCTCTCTCTCTCTCTTTTTTTTTCTTTTTTTCTCTTTTTTTTTTTACCTACAGTGGCAATGAAATCATAGGAGGCAAAATAATGTAAATTGAGTCCTATGTCTTTTTTGGTTCCAAAGATATATCCGAATCTTCATAAAAAAAAAAAAATTATATTTCTTAGTATGTATGCTTTTATTATCTCCAGTTTAAATTTCTTATTTGGTTTGATAATTAATCCTGCATTTCTATCGCTAATAGTACAAAATTCCTCTATGATACTGCAAGATCCTTTTTATAAAGGAAACCCACTAATTTTTTTTTTCTTTCATGTCCTTTGATTCAGAATATGTGGCCCTCTACTAAGTTTATATAACATTCCTAAGGTCTTCTATTTTCAAAAAATCCTATTATATCTTTATTCATTTATTTCAGCTTTTCTAGTAACAGAGCAAGAACGTTTTTCTTAGACAGGGTCCCGACATTGTATGTTGCAAGGTTCTGTTTCCAAAAGTGGCCTCTTCTAGTCCCGAGATTTTAACACCCCTGTAATGGAACATGTACTATAAACCAAAACTCCAGCACAATAACTGGAATCACAAGCCCAGCATACATTGTACAACCCAATTTTATATTCCTAGCCTAAGACGTTAACATCGTGGACAGTCAATGTTGAGAAGTCAAAAATAAATAAATTTTTTTGTTTACGAGTTACGATTAAAGGGCAAATGTTTTATCTTATCTATATTTTAGCGACTTATTGCTAGATATTTCAGGCAAGAACTTTCCCTTGATTAAACGCTAAAATATCTATTTAACTTAGGACGTCCTCAAGGTATACTTTCTTCTGCTTAGTGTAAGGTTTTTAAGAGATCGTATACAGGAATTTTAGAAAACTTTGGATTCCTAAATTCTAACCGACATGGAGTATTATCAGCAGTTATTTAAGGACAGTTTGTATAGTTTTCTAATGTAATAGTTTAAAGTCGGTATACATTCTCATTCTGTAAAGCTAGTGGATTGGAAGAGCAAAATATTTTACCAGAACAGCTAATCTTTGTACAACTTCCATGGATCAAAAGAAAAGAGGTATGTATTAATCTGTTTTATCTTTACTTGTGGAGAGAGATTTATCACTTCTTTAACTCAAACTCACCTCCTATATAGTTGGCAAGAATAAACTAGGAAGATTTAAGATATAATTTATATGATATCTAATTGATAAAAAAAAAAAAAATAAATAAATAAACAAAAAATCTTATGTTTATACTCACTTCAGGTTCATATTACTTCTTCCCCAGAAGCTTGATTTAATCGACACTCACCAGTGAAATTTATCTTTATCTTTCCTTTCACATTTTCCTATTTTCTTTTGCTTCAATGAATGCATGATCTTAACAAAGTCATGGAACCATATATTAATAAGTGGTAAGAAGCGTCAGATAGTCTTGTTTTCAGAATGGAAGTCGACCTTATCCATAATGTCAAAACTTTAGCTTTTGAAATTCTATTTCATGAATCTCCCCCGATATTCACATTGCTGATTCCCACACTGATGGTATACTATTGATTGAAAAAAAGGGGAAATTTTAAGGTGAAGTAATGCAACAAAGTAAAAGGGTTACTAATCTCGTCTAGATTATTAGTTAGGATTGCTTCGATAATTCGTCTAAACTTCAGTACAGTTATTAAAGATACTGTATGGTTGAAAGCCTGAAAATGTTACTTTGGACCTAGTTGATAATTGTGAATAAATCTAAATCAAATACATGCCACCCCGTATTTGTAGATAAGCAAGTAATAGGGTAGCTGAACTTGAAATTACCTGGACCGTGTGTCTCACTGCCAATATGAGGACTAGAGCCCAACTGGCTTCATATGCAAACCATGCTCCTTAAGCTATTGTTTCGCTAACAGTGACTTTGTACGCCATTAACCTGATGCTAGAAAGATCTCCAAAGAAGAATTTCCACAAAAATTCAGGGAAGTGCTGCACTCCTATTATTTATCTTCACTTTCAAGTATTCTTTATTTCTTTATCTAATGCCTTGCGCACTTAGTTTCGTCCAAATACAGCTGTATGACTCTATTGAAATTTCTTCATCCAGTTTTAATGAAGGTGTGCGAAGAAATTGAGGCCAACTCTTATTATTAAATTCATTTTAGGATATGAAGGAACGTAAATGAAAGAAGATCAAATTCTGTTCCCCAAAGCCTACCTTGGCTGATAATGCTTGTAATTCACAAATGCCTTTAGTCAACACTAGAGCAACAGAATACCTCTGTTTCTCTACGAAATTGAGGAATAAGTAGTATAAGCTGTATAGTTAAGAAACCTATGTCTCTGAATACTTTGCGAAAAAACACACCAGAACGTACCTTAAGAATGTTATAAGTCAGTTTTATCATATGATTTCCATTGTATTGGGTCCTAATACTGATCTTATTTTCAACTGAAATGTTATTGCTGTGCACATGCTGAAATGCCAGCCAAATGTATAGACACTTTCTGATGCATAGCATTGGCTATATAATAGCCCTTCCAGGGGATGCAACAGGCAATGCATATTAATGTATGTAATTTTAGAAGTATCCATTAATTGTTATTAACTATAGTTCTTATCTAAATAAAGATACTCCTTTGTACTATTTAAGCCTACTTTCAGAGCCATTAATTGATAAAATGCAATAAAAACTATATTGATCTTGCAGGGTTAGATTAAGTTTGCAATGAATAACAAGACTTTCCATTAAGGGATGATTCAGTGGACTTCTGAAGTTTAACCAAAGTACAAGTATGGTCACATTCGGGATTTTTACAGCCCACAATTGCATATTCCATGATTAGCTACTCTAGCCGATTAGCCTTATCATCAAGTACGTGATTTCATTTATCCAGTTATGGATCCCATGATTCGTGGCCCAAACTTATATCTATACCTGCACAAACCTATAACAATGAAAAATGAACGCATCCAGCTCAGGAGGCTCCCCGTGAATCCCACTTTTACAAACAGCTATCAGCCCACTGCGTATCTGGGAGATCTAACGTCTGCTCAGTTATGTGAAACTTGAGCTCTTCATCTTCGAGGATTAGCCAGACCTCGTCCTCGACAAGAAAACCCACTAGCTCGTTATGTACGCCTCCGCACGTTTGGACGATGCAACATTGCTTTACTGAAACCTTAAGCTGGAAGGCAATGCACCCCTACACGAGTCTGTTGAGAACTGTTACACACGGTGCTTCTGTCCCGTGGCAAGCCAAGGAAGTACATGGCCGCCATCTCCATCTGCTCCAGTTAATATCTGCATCACAGGATCACTGCCAAGTCCAGTTCTCCCAGTGTTTGATGGCAAGATTAAATCCTGGTACTCCTGGTGGTCCTCATTGAAGGTCATCATGCAGATTAATACATACCTCTTTTCTTTTGATCCATGGAAGTTGTACAAAGATTAGCTGTTCTGGTAAAATATTTTGCTCTTCCAATCCACTAGCTTTACAGAATGAGAATGTATACCGACTTTAAACTATTACATTAGAAAACTATACAAACTGTCCTTAAATAACTGCTGATAATACTCCATGTCGGTTAGAATTTAGGAATCCAAAGTTTTCTAAAATTCCTGTATACGATCTCTTAAAAACCTTACACTAAGCAGAAGAAAGTATACCTTGAGGACGTCCTAAGTTAAATAGATATTTTAGCGTTTAATCAAGGGAAAGTTCTTGCCTGAAATATCTAGCAATAAGTCGCTAAAATATAGATAAGATAAAACATTTGCCCTTTAATCGTAACTCGTAAACAAAAAAATTTATTTATTTTTGACTTCTCAACATTGACTGTCCACGATGTTAACGTCTTAGGCTAGGAATATAAAATTGGGTTGTACAATGTATGCTGGGCTTGTGATTCCAGTTATTGTGCTGGAGTTTTGGTTTATAGTACATGTTCCATTACAGGGGTGTTAAAATCTCGGGACTAGAAGAGGCCACTTTTGGAAACAGAACCTTGCAACATACAATGTCGGGACCCTGTCTAAGAAAAACGTTCTTGCTCTGTTACTAGAAAAGCTGAAATAAATGAATAAAGATATAATAGGATTTTTTGAAAATAGAAGACCTTAGGAATGTTATATAAACTTAGTAGAGGGCCACATATTCTGAATCAAAGGACATGAAAGAAAAAAAAAATTAGTGGGTTTCCTTTATAAAAAGGATCTTGCAGTATCATAGAGGAATTTTGTACTATTAGCGATAGAAATGCAGGATTAATTATCAAACCAAATAAGAAATTTAAACTGGAGATAATAAAAGCATACATACTAAGAAATATAATTTTTTTTTTTTATGAAGATTCGGATATATCTTTGGAACCAAAAAAGACATAGGACTCAATTTACATTATTTTGCCTCCTATGATTTCATTGCCACTGTAGGTAAAAAAAAAAAGAGAAAAAAAAGAAAAAAAAGAGAGAGAGAGAGAGAGAGAGAGAGAGAGAGAGAGAGAGAGAGAGAGAGAGAGAGAGAAGAACCAGTAGTATGTAAGTTTGGAGTAAGTGCAAGAATTGACCAAGAAGAGAAAAGCTAATATAATTCCTTAAAATAAACAATCTTGAAATTATATAGATCTTTTATATAAAAACAGAATATAGAAAATGGAAAAGCGGGAGAAACAAAAAGCAAAATACGTTCTATTTCAGTGAAATTTTAATTTAGCTAAAGAAGTAATAGTATCAAAGATGTTAAAGTCAATGGACCATAGAATAATGATAATAAAAATGTATTTAGATCTAAGGAAAGAAAGAGATAACAAATTCTAAGAAGTAATACAGTAATATGAGAACAGTCGGATGAGTATATTTTCGCAATACAATACAGACACTCCCAGCTACTTGATGAAAGAGGAGCAGTTATAGAAGATATATACAGTAATTTAACCAACTTTGCATTGGAGTCAGTGGAATAGATAGGTGGAAAAGTTCCAAGGGAATATCAAGGAAAACTATCAGTAAACACCAAAAACGTTTTAAAGAAAAGATTAGAAATGGCAGTCAAATCCAAGAGAGATCAAATAATCTATAATTATTAGAACTATAAAAAAAGTAAAATAACTAAAACCCCAAGATGTTCCTAAACACAATTAGGCGAAAATTGAGTAAACACTAAAGAAGGGAAGAAGCATCAAATTGATGAAAAGAAGACTTGGAACAGGCCACCCACAGATATCCAATTTAAAGGATGAAATTATGAACATCATAAAAAAGATAGTGTGATAAAAATTGCAGCAGATTTCTATAAAATGCTATAGAGAAGTAATAAAAGAGATTCCTGAACCAGTACCAAACGTAACAGTAAGAGAAGTAAAGAAATCATCAAAACTGATAAAAAGACGCTAAGCAACAGGAGAAGACAGCATAACAATTGATTTGAAAATCGATGAAGAAGATTTGACAGTGAAATTTGCTAAACTTTACAATATATGTGTACTGGAATGCACTGTACCTACACCTTAAAAAAACATTATCGTTTTAGTAATTAAGAAAAGGGGAGACATAAAAGACCTGAAAAATTAAGACTCAAATAGTTTACTCTCAGTAAAAGATAAAATTTTTACAAAGTTCATATTAGGCTGAATAGAAAGACGGCTAGACTTTAGTCAACAAAGAGAGCAAGCAGGCTTCAGAATCGGCCATTCAACAACTGACCATATTCGTGTAATTAACCAGCTAATGGAATGATCAACAGTTTTTGTCAGACCACTATGCGTGGCATTTATGTAATATGAGAAAGCTTTTGATTCTGTCAAAACTTCAGCAGTAAGAAAAATGCTTGAAAGGCAAGGAATAGATGAATCATATGTTAGAACACTTGAAGATATCTGTACAGAAAGTCCAGCAATCCTAAAACTACAGAAAGATTGTGAGAAAATTCTGATTTAGAGAAGAGTTAGACTGAGAGACCCCATCTCTCATAAATTATTCACAGCATGCCTAGAAGTCTTGAAAATTTAGATTGGGATAATGTAGGAATTAGTGTTATCTAAAAAAGAATAAGATTTACAAATGACACAGTTCTATAGTAGTAAGCGAATCACGGGAAGAACTGCAATAGCTGATAGAAGATTTCTATAGAGGATGCAGAAATATAGCACTGAAATAAATATTAACAAAATTAATAGGATGTATAAAGAAAATGCAGATAGACCACAAATAAGCATTTTAAACGAACCTCTAAAGGTTAATAATGAATATACATAATTAGGACAGACAGGGCATAGGACCAAAATTAAGAGAAATATAAGCATGGGATGGAGAGCTTTTAGCAAACAAAATGAGATTATGAAAATTAAACTGCCATATTTTTTTTTTAATTATTGAATCAGATGGTCCTATAGTAGGCTACTAACTTATACATCATTAACTTGGAGCCTTACTAAAGCTTTAGAACATAAATTAGTTACAACTCAAAGAGCTATGGAAAGAATAATGAGGGGAATAACACTAAGAGACAGAAAAAGAGCAACATGAATACAAGAGCAAACTAAAGGAGACGATATTCTAACAATATGGAAAAATGAATATGGGCAAGACGTATAATGAAAATGACAGTTGATACATGGACATTAAGAATAACAGTATAGGTTCCTGGAGAAGGCCAAAGAACCAGGGAATATAGAGAAGACGATAGATTGCCGAACTAAGAAAATTTGCTGGTATCAAGTGACCTTAAAAGAACATAAATAAACGCGAATGGAAACACGTCTGAGGTCTTTGTCAGGCATTGGACTAGTTCAGGCTGATGACGAAACTCGGAGATATATCATTCAAGATATGCCTTCCTGAATCCAGATACTGTAAAGAATTGGAGCATTGGTTGTTAAATTTAACATTATATACCGCTTTGAATAGTTCCTTGAAGCCTTATACTGTAGTGATTCTCTCTCTCTCTCTCTCTCTCTCTCTCTCTCTCTCTCTCTCTCTCTCTCCAGCCTTATAATTGAATATTTATGTATGATAATATTTCTCCTGTTTCTTAAACACACCTTGAAACTAATATAAAGCTCTATTCGCCAAATAAATATATTAATAAATCGTTAGATGAATAGCTTCTACGAATCGAATTCTTATCCTAATTAGATTTAAGAAGGCTCTATCATGCGTTTATCTTGAGACATCTGGAAACTGAAATGGTGACCGAGAAACCACAGATCAAAAGCACAAGAAACTTTTGGTTCGCTGATCATTTGCAATTTCATTCGGTTTCATGACTGATGAGATAAAAAGTTCAAACTCACTGCAACTTTGATTTTTGAATAGGTTGAATTAAGTCCCGTCTCAGTTTACTTTACTTATGTTACACAGGCTAGAGGTTATATATATTTATATCTCATTATGCAGACTCCATATAGAACATAAGAAATTTGATTTAACTGATTAATACAAGTCTGCCAATAAAATGATTCTGGTTTTATAGTCTAATAGGAAAAAAATATATACATTGTAAAATGTATAGTATCTGACCTAAAACCTCCTTTATTACAGGATTGGTGTTTCCAATATCCTAGAAATAATGGAGACACGTTAAGGCAGCCAATGGAACGACCTCATTTCTCTAACCGGGAAGAAATACAGCCACTAAAAGTCCACCGGTTTACCTCTCCATCATCAGAATTAGAGAGTTTGAGCACGCGTGAGTGAACATATAATTTCTGGGTTGTTTGCATTTTAATGGACTGAAGCTTTTCTTGGGGTGTTGATGAACATATAGGAGTAGATATGGGGATAATAAATGGTATTGCTGGATAACTTCAAGATATCACGTAATTTAGTTTCTGTTTTTTTTTTCTTTCCTTTAACTGATCATCTATCGAAACCTATTATAAAGATCCAGAGGAAATTCGATAATCCCGAAAGCAAGCCGTTTTTATCAGATGTTTTTAGCTTAATATATACAGTAGTTTCGTTTAGAATCGATTCCTTCTTGTCAAATCATTATTTTAGTCTATTGCTAGTGGCCAAGCTTCAGATATCTGAATTTTATTAAGTCAGTCGGGAAATTAATTTACAAGTTAACTCTCTCTCTCTCTCTCTCTCTCTCTCTCTCTCTCTCTCTCTCTCTCTCTCTCTCTCTATCATCATCTGCTATCGGTGTGAAATTAGGTGAAGTTTCTTTTTGGTAAAATATTTCTTAAAATTACAGTGGTTAGCTTTGTACGTAGTAGATTCCCCAGGGCACCAGTCACCCGTTGAGTAACTACCTCTAGAGAGTTTTTGGATCCTTTGACTTACTACACAGTGGATCCCTCTCTCTTTGCCCACACATACACCGAATAATCTGGCCTATTCTTTTCACATTTTCCTTTGTCATCATACACCTGACACCTCTGAGATTATCAAACAATTTTCTTTGCTCAAAGGGTTAATAACCGCAATGTAATTGTTCATTGGTTACTTTCCTCTTGGTAAGGGTAGAAGAGACTCTTTACCTATGGTTAGCAGCTCTTCTAGGAGAAGAACACTCCAAAATCAAACCATTGTCCCCTAGTCTTTCGTAGTGCCATAGCCTCTGTACTGTGGTCTTTCACTGTCTTGGGTTAGAGTTCTCTTGCTTGAGGGTACATTCAGGCACGCTGCCCTATCTTGTCTCTCTTCCTCTTGTTTTTAGGAAATTTTTATAGTTTATATATAACACATATAATTTTGATTGTTATTACTTTTCGTAGTTTATTTATTTCCTTTCCTCACAGGGCTATTTTCCTTGTTGTAGCCTTTGGACTTATAGCATCATGCTTTTAAAACTATGGTTGTAGCCTAGTTAGCAATAATAATAATAATAATAATAATAATAATAATAATAATAATAATAATAATAATAATAATGATAAATATGACGACCTAAAGAAACCTAATTAATAGAATGATGATTTTCTTATAAGAATCATTACATGATTAAAATCTGGTAACGGTATGAAAAAACAATATTTCCTCTAAAGAGATGCAGTTATTATCATAAATTAATATTTTCTAAATAAATGCCTGCACCTATTTTTACAAACGTTAATGCTAATAAATTTGGTAACAAATTTGAGGAAAAACTTCTTGGTAATTTA
>NC_090744.1:81556882-81559609 GCF_036898095.1 Palaemon carinicauda | reverse complement strand
ACAGGACTCTTCAACGATAAGCATTTGAAGACGAATTTTTACCCGTTTTGTGGATGAGGATAAATCGGTTCATCTCTCTTGCGTTTGTTGAGAGAGAGAGAGAGAGAGAGAGAGAGAGAGAGAGAGAGAGAGAGAGAGAGAGAGAGAGAGAATCAATAATAATAATCAAAATAATAATAATAATAATAATAATAATAATAATAATAATAATAATAATAATAATAATAATAATAGTAATTATTATTATAATTTTAGTAATGTTCCAAATTCCTCGAGTAATAATTTTATGATCAAACTGGTGTGTAATTAAGAAAATAGAATCAATGTAAATAATATATAAAAAAATATATTTTGCACCTGATACGCAATAATAGAGCTTTGCGAAGTGAATTCTTGATTTTCATTTTCCGAGAATGGTTCTTGTTTGGAGCCGAGTGACAAATAAGCCGTTGCATGTTTTCTTGGAGGAATGTATATATATATATATATATATATATATATAATATATATATATATATATATATATATATATATATATATATATTATATATATATATATATATAGCTGAGAGAGAGAGAGAGAGAGAGAGAGAGAGAGAGAGAGAGAGAGAGAGAGAGAGAGAGAGAGAGAGAAAATATATATATTATATATATATATATATATATATATATATATATATATATATATATATATTTATAGAGAGAGAATATATATATATATATATATATATATATATATATATACATATATATATATATATATATATATATATATATATATATATATATAAATATATATATATATATATATATATATATATATTTATATATATATATATATATATCTATATATATATTATAGAATCATAAAATTCTTTGGTGGAGTTTTCCTGAGTCTTTTTGCAAAAGAAATTTATTCAACTATATATCATCACCCATCTTCTTCACCTTTACATTCTTGTACAAGTTATGATACAGAATCAATTCTTGACGGAAAAGGTAAATGTTTCGCTATTTTTCCCTTTATTGAAATAACTGACAAACAGTAACCCTTTACATCTAATTCAAACAGGAACTAATTTATCCATGTTCAGATGTAAATCATCTGAAAGAATGACTGCATTCATTGGAGTTGTAAATGTTACCTGAAAAGTGGTAAAAGTAATTAATCTGAAATGACTCTCTCTCTCTCTCTCTCTCTCTCTCTCTCTCTCTCTCTCTCTCTCTCTCTCTCTCTCTCTCTCTCTCTCTCTCATATATATATATATATATATATATATATATATATATATATATATATATATATATATATATATATATATATATATATATTTATATATATATATATATATATATATACATATATATCCCACATTTTCCAATCCCTCGTGGCCAGCATGGGGGATGAAAAGTGGCCAAAACCCTGTCACTGATTTTAGTGGCAAATAATTAATAAATGATGAGAGTTGGGGAAAAGAGACAACTTTTACATCGTAAAGATGATTTATTGTCTAGATTTATTGACATAATATGAGCAGAAATCTTCAAGGTAATGGATGAATCTCTTTAATTGCCTCATTATTTGAATCATAAGTCTCTCGTTGACTTTCAAATCACCGGGAGAGTTTACTGTAAAATGCTCATAAGATGTAGATAACAATGAATCACTTTATAGTTACGGACACACTCGAATACAAAGGACATAGAGAAAGTTACTGTTATTCTTCTTCCATCAGTAAAAGAGCAATTTATCTACAGTCTCCTTCTGACCTATTAACTGAGCATTGCAATCTTAATTTCTATCCATGTCAAGCAAGAAGGAAGGACACACATGTTACTTGTCATACATTGTGAGTCTTAAGCAAAAGTTACTACTAATATCTCAACTCAGTGGACTGTTGTTTGTGCGTAATGGGTGCCCAGTGACGACGAGGGCACGCGACAATGGTCGGCGCCCAACTCCCCTCTCCGTACTTCCAAGGGAGAGCTCTTAAGGCAGCTGTCTTTATGGGGACCAGATGCCTCCTCCAGGATTAAGGGGCGGGGGGGGGGGGGGGGTGTTGCGGCGGTAGCCTTTCACTACGTGACATCTGAGATGTAGGTTGCCCTGATCTAGGTTGCCCCACCTCAAGTCCCTCATTGCTTTTCCAACCTCCCCCATGCTTTGACCTGGGAAGTAAAAGAATGACGTCAGTTTACATTCAACACACATGGTGCAACTCATTCCCATGCCAGAGGTGGCTTGTGGCCTGCTTTTTCTTGATCTAATTATTTACGTTAATCTCTAGCACATGTCAACACTATTATGATTATAACATACTCGTCTCTGCCCCAAGGTACCAGAGGCAGCCAAACAACTATCCAAGGTGGTGGGCTTTTACATCCAACTACAAGGGCTGCTAATAATCTCTGGACTACAGTGGGCTACCTTTGTAAAATGAACCTTACAACATACAACGTCAGGACCCTGTCTAGGGAAGAGGATCCTGTGTTATTTACTATAAGAGCGGAAAAGTGGGATATAATAGGAATTAGTAAAATTAAAAGAACTAGGGATTCTTGTAGGGAATTGAAATAGGAGCTTATATTTTGCTTCACAAGACATGAAAAAGAACAATAGAAATGGAGTGGGTTTTCTTATTAATTGAAATCTTGATGGTAGCAGAAGAATTTGGTGTACTAAGGAAAAATTTGCCGGACTGATTATTAAACTTAATAAGAAGTATA
>NC_090744.1:81544382-81551882 GCF_036898095.1 Palaemon carinicauda | reverse complement strand
TTTCTAAAAACTAAAGAAAAATTTAAAATAGGTATTTTGAATGTTAGAGCCAAGAATCAGATTGGGAAGTTACAGCAAGTGGAGAGTAAATTTATGAAATATAGTTTTGATATGTTAGCCCTAAGTGAAACATGTAGTAAGGGGATTAGTAAAGAAACTTTAATTCAAGACAATACATATATATATATATATATATATATATATATATATATATATATATATATATATATGTATATATATATATATATATATATATATATATATATATATATATATATATATATATATATATATATATATATACTCAGGAAGATCAGATGGAGTTGGAAGAGAAGGGTTAGAAATGATGATGTCACCAAGAACAGAAAAGGCATTAACCAAGTGGGGAGCTAAAAATAGTAGATTGTTACTAGCAAATTTCAAATCGAAGTAGTTCAATATGAGTATTATAGTTTGCTATGCCCCAACAAATGATTCCCCTGAAGAGAGGAAAGACGAATACTATGAAGAATTGCAGAGTATAATAGATGAGATCTCAGTGAGAGATATAAACATTGTGATTGGCGACTTCAATGGTAAAGTTGGAAGGAATAATCAAGGAATAGAGAATGTGATGAGTGTCAAGGTTCTTGGCAAAGTTACAATTGAAAATGGAGCACATTTCATAAGTTTCTATTCAGCAAACAGTATTGTCATTGGGGACACTCTTTTTCAACACAACAACGTTCACAAGTATACATGGACTTCACCTTGTGGCAATTAGAAAATTAGATCGATTACATTGTCATTAATAAAGACACAAGGACTCTGAGAAATGTAAATAGGTACAGAGGTGCAGATATAGGTAGTGATCACCAGCTCCTTATTACCACACTGAAATTAAAACTGAAACCACCCAACAGAAAGGTAAATATAATACCTAGGTTTGATACAACTAAGCTTTTAGAAGAAGAGCATAGAAAAACATTTGCCATTGAATGTAGGAATCGATTTGCAGTTTTAGTGACTATAAGAAACGAAAAGCAGACAATTAATGAAGAATGATGTGATATTAAGAACATATACCAGTCAGTTGGTAGGTAGGTCTTGGGACAAACAGTTACAAGGAGAAAGCCATGGATATCAAATGATACTTGGGATACTATAAAAAGGAGACAAAGACATAAAGTTTTCCAGGAACTAATGAAAATTCTAAGGTAGAACATACCAAGTATTCCATTATTGATAGTGAGGTCAAAATAAAAGCCAGGAATGACTAGAGAAAATATTTAGACAGTTAAGCAGATGAAGCTGACAAAGCTATGAATTCAGGAAGTGGCTGGAGTGTAAGAATTGCTCATACAATTATTGATGAAATCTCTACTATGGCAAAGAAAAAGAAGCTTATACCCATGAAAAAGAGAGATGGGTCTATTATAACAACAGCAGATAAAGAAAGACAATGTTAGATGGAATACTTTAGTGATGTCATGAATAGGATATATAAAGGGAATAATTTGATAGATATACCTGAAGCACATGAAGACCTTGATGTGCTCATGCAATAATTCGGTGTTTTTGCAGTCGAAGCTATCCTCAAAATACTAAAGTGATGAGAAGCCCCTGGATACAATGGAATAACTACCGAGATGATAATGGCCGAAAATGAAGGGATTCTCAGACTACTAACCATTTTATTTGTAGAATGTGGCATGAAGAGGCAAAACCTGATGAATGGGAGTTAGGAGTGTTGGTGAAAAGGACAAAAAAAAAAAGGAGACCTAACTGATTGCAATAATTACAGAGGCATCTGTAACGTAAATTTTATAATCAAAGCCGGTTATGGCTTAATTCACTAGGGTGAATTAGACCGTTCCCTTATAAAAAGGATCACATACAAGACAAATGGTAAAGAGCAGGAAGGAAACTATTTTCTTTATAACATAGTATTTATTACAAAAAACATTAAACCTAAACAATACCAAACTAACACGAAAAATTCATATCGAACACACAGCAACGTATAACGTAATTAAATTTGACCAAGGCAAAATAGTCGGTACAAGACTTTCAGTCAACACCTAAAAGAAAACAGAAAATAAAAATGTTTTACAATGGCAACACCAGTTACTCCCAAAACTAACATATCAACACAAAACCACAATACTTTATAGTCACGTTTCATTAATATATTAAACATTTCATTAACATAAAAAAAAAAAATTATAAGGTTACCTAAAAGAAACCCACGGAGAGATAAAGCACACGTAACAAAAGGTATCACCACCCAAGACGTATTACGATAAATGCTGTCCGCTCCTAAAACAAAATTACTCACATAAACAAACGATAATTATACACTTTCTATATACAATATAGAATAACCATAGAACCTAACAACATGTCACGAAGATGATCTTGGGATTCTTTCAGTGTATGTAAGGGCTACTGGACCACGTCCTTATACAGCCCCAATACTCCTCAAAGCAGAGCACCCCTTTGCTTGCCGACGAGCTTCCGACTCCCGTAGTCAAAATCTCGGCTACGTTATCGATTCGTTAACAAGCCGCAGCGAGAGTCAAATGTGTGAGCAGCACTTTAAATACGTCCTAATACATGTCATTATATTACATGACAGCATCACACTTACATCAGTTGTTTTGAAAATATATAGTATGTTTATTATTCTAAAGAAACTCGAGAGAAAGATTGATGAAAATCTGAGAGATGAACAAGCAAGATTTAGAAACGGTAGAAATTGCACTGACCAAATTTTGATTTTGCGACCTACAGCAATGCGTAAAAAAATAGCAATCCGCTTTTGATGGACTTTGTGAAGAGTCCTACATCATTATGGAATTCATCTTAAATATGTAAATTTGATTAAGTTTGCTCATGAGCAAAGTTAATGGAAATGGAGTTTTATCAAATGAATTTCCAATGAACAGCGTACTTCAAGGGAATGTAATGTCACTTATGTTGTTTATCCTCCTCATGGATTTTGTAATGGTTAGACTAGTCGGAGATGGTCGAGAAGGATTTGATTGAGTTGGTGATAGGAATTTAGCAGACCTAGAGTATGCTGATGATGCTGTCCTTGTTAGTAGATCACCATAGAATTAGCACTTCTTGCTTACCAGTATGCATGAAATATCAGACGAGGTTGGGCTGAATATAATTAGAAGAAAGACAGAGAGGATGAGAACGGATTATGCATTGGAAGATGAAGTATCATTGGAAGGAGGAAGAATTGATGAGGTAGAATCATTAAAGTATATAGAAACTAAGATCTCCAATACAGGGTTTTTAGAATTATTTAGAGAAAAATTGAAAAAAGCAAATCAGACAATGGCTAGGTTAAGTAAAATTTGGAAATCAAATAGCCTGAAATTACATGTAAAAATCAGACTATAAATTAGTTTAGTGAGATCGGTGTTACTCTATGGATATGAGTCATGGTATGACAATGAACAATCTATAATTCATTTAGTAGATTTGAGAACAAAGCCCTTAGAAGGATATTGGGAGTTAATTGGTAGGACAGGATTAGAAATGAAACTATAAGAATGAGAATGAGATCATGATGAAGGGTAGATATAGATGGTTTGGGCACGCTCTTCGCACTCCACAACCGTTCATCTGGACTCCACAAGGCACTAGAAGAGTTAGAAGACCCAAGCCTACATGGCCTAGGACTCTGAAGCGTGAAGTAGCAGATGATGCATGGAGAAGTAAAAGCACAAGATGGAGACTACTGGGGAAATCTAACTTAGGCCCTTTGCGTCAATAGGTGTTGGAGGAGATGATGATGATGATGATGATGAAGATATATATATATATATATATATATATATATATATATATATATATATATATATATATATATATATATATATATATATTTAAACAATAAATATATATATATATATATATATATATATATATATATATATATATATATATATATATATATATATATTTAAACAATACTGTTTTTTCTCTATCAATTCCTGTGTATTATACCCTTTTTTTCAATTAAATTCATACCATATAAATTTCTTTGTATAAAAGGGTGTATTGCTATTGCACATTTATGATTATGTTAAAACTGTAAAGGCTGGTGGGGAACAAGTGAAACCTGATAAAGCACTGCTGTCTGTAGAAATTTTGGATAGGCAAATTGCTCTGAGGCAGATGGAGTTTGAAATAGAAAAGTTTAAGGCGGAGGAAAGAGAGAAGGAGAGGCAGCATGAGATTGCCATGAAAAACTCAGGTTCCTCTTCTTCCTCTCCCCCTTCCCCAAATAGGTCAGTAATGCCTGCTATTAATTTAGCGCAGGCTCTCAAATTTGTGCCTAAATTTGAGGAAGACAATGTTGCAGAGTTTTTTGTATCATTTGAGAGGATTGCAGCAAGGTTGGAGTGGCCCCAAGAGTATTGGACCACTCTTATACAAAGTAAATTGATTGGAAGAGCTCAGAGGGTGTATGTAACTCTGGAGGAGGATCTGTCATCAGATTATGAGTGTGTGAAGGCTATCGTCTTGAAGGCCTATGAGTTAGTCCCTGAAGCCTATAGGCAACGCTTCAGGAACTTAGAAAAAAGTAGGGAGCAAACTTTTATTGAATTTGCAAGATCGAAGGAACAATATGCTAGTGATTGGCTCAAGTCCAAGGAAGTGTTAAATTTTGAGAAATTGAAGGCGTTAATGTTGGTGGAGGAGTTCAAGAGGTGTGTTCCGGATAAACTGAAGGTTCACCTCGAAGAGTTAAAACTAGAGACCATTCAGGAGGTAGCCATCGCTAGTGATGAGTATTATTTGTCTCATAAGAGTGAGTTAGGGGGAGTAACAAAAATTGTGAAGTCTGGATGGGGTAAAGTAGGTAGGAATAATAATTCTAACAATGATAATAATTCTAACAATAATGATAATAATGCAGGGATGTTTGCTAGAAATAATTATAGAGGTAATTATCAGGGCAACGCCAATACTAATATTAATTTTTCTCCTAACAGGAATAATAGACCTAAGATATATAATCCCGAGAAATTGAAAACATTGACGTGCTTCTTTTGCAATAAGAAGGGGCACGTAAATAACACGTGTTATGCGTTTAGAAAATCGCAAAATGCTAATGTTAGGCCAGTGATGGGTGTGGAAGAGAGAGAGAGAGAACCTACCCCAACAACATCCACTGATCAATTACTACCTGGTTGTTTTGACAGATATTTGTCCTTCGGTAGTGTCTCTTTCGCCAATTCGTCCGAAAAAAGACGTGTGCGTATTTTGCGTGATACCGGTGCAGCTCAGTCTTTGATATTAAGGGAGGCATTACCGTACAATTTTGTACCAAAAAGTGGGGAATTTGAGTTATTGGCTGGTTTTCCAGATACGGTAAAATCGTATGCCATGGAAAATTTTAATTTAATCTGCCCTTCCTTTGCAGGGAATTTGAGATTGGCCATCGTTGATAAATTTCCGGTTAAAAATGTTGATGTTGTGATAGGGAATGATGTTGCTCTGAAGAATAATACTTGTCCCATACTGATAAACCCTGATAGTGAAGTAGCAGCAGTTACTCGTTCTAGTGCTAGAGTTGTTGACGCTGCAGAGTCAATGATTGATCTATATTTAAGTAGTTTAGAACGTAGTGATAGCGCAGTGGTAGATCTTGGGATTTTGAAGGACAAACTGAATTGGACTATTGAAGAGCTTATCAAAGCTCAGAAAAAGGATTTTCGGGATCTCCCTATTGAGTCAGGTGAGGTGACTGATATAACCGGTCCCAAATTTAAAATAATTAATAATACTTTATATAGGCTGATAACTTTGATTATGAAATTTTGAAACAGATAATGGTTCCATTTGTTTACAGGAATGAGTTGATATCATTGGCGCATGAAAGTGGTTTGGGCGGACATTTTGGCATTCATAAGACTTCTGGCAAGTTGTTAATGAATTATTATTGGCCGAAGTTGAAGGCGGACGTAAAGAAGTTTGTCAATAGCTGTGATGTTTGTCAGAAGGTAGGTAAACCTAATCAGCTTATTCCAAAAGTGCCTCTATGTCCTATTCCAGTGGTTTCCGAACCTTTCAAGGAGGTCATTATTGATATTGTTGGACCATTACCAAGGACTCGTAGTGGAAATGAATATATTTTGTCTATCATGGATAGGATGTCTCGATATCCCGAGGCAATACCACTACTTACGATAAAAAGTGTTAAAATTGTAGATGTACTAATTGACTTTTTTACCAGGTTTGGGATGCCTAAAATTATTCAATCCGATTGTGGTTCTCATTTTGTTAGCAGGTATTTCAGAGATAAAATGGCAGAGTTAAATATGAAACATGTGACCTCTTCTCCATATCATCCAGAAAGTCAGGGAGCCCTAGAGAGATTTCATCAAACCCTGAAATCTATGGTAAAGAAATATTGTTTGATTAATGGTTCTGAATGGGATAAGGAATTACCTTATTTGTTGTTCGCTTTTCGTTCTGTCCCAAGTCAGTCTTTAGGTTTTTCGCCTTTCAGCCTTGTGTTTGGCCATTGTGTTCGAGGTCCTCTTGATGTTGTTCGAGAGTCCTAGGAAGGAGACGTCCCTGAGATCAATTTATTAGATTATGTGTCTAATCTAGGTGATAAGTTAACAAAGGTTTGGAAATTTGCAGGTGAAAATTTATTGTGTAGCCAAAAAAGAATGAAGTACTTTTTTGACAGAAGGTCTAAAGCACGTGACTTTGCGGTAGGCGACAAAGTTTTGGTTTTGTTAACCATTCCTGGAAATCCATTGCAAGCATCTTTTTCAGGTCCTTGGGAAATTCTGAAAAAAAATTAGTGAAGTTAATTATTTAGTAGAGACTCCCGAGAGAAGGAAACCTTTTCAGCTTTGTCACATAAATATGTTGAAGGCTTATATAGAACGGGAGAAAGTCATTCCCGTGGCAACCATAGGGTATGCTGTAGTTTCCGAGAACGATAAACTTTTTTCTTTTTCAGAGGGTGAAAGTATTGATGATAATTGTTTTAATGGAAGTGAATGGCGTTCAGATAATAAGAATTCTTTGAAACATTTTTTCTGGTATGGTTTCTCATTTAAGTAAGGAAGAACAAAAGTCTTTAAAGAAATTGGTATTTAATTATAAGGAATTATTTTCGGATGTACCGGGAAGGACTAATGTCCTTGAACATGACGTGGTCGTAGGTAGTGCCACTCCTGTGAAACGATCGCCTTACAGGTTGAATCCCTTTAAAAATGAGGTTGTAGCGAAGGAAGTTGATTATATGCTAAAACATGACCTAATTGAACCTAGTCAAAGTCCTTGGTCATCACCTGTTGTATTGGTAAAGAAACCCGACGGTGATTTCAGGTTATGTTTTGATTACCGTAAATTGAATGAAGTGTCTAAGTCTGATTGTTACCCATTACCACGAATTGAGGATTGTATTGATTGTATGGGTAAGGCCAAGTACATTAGTAAATTCGATTTGCTGAAAGGTTATTGGCAGGTTCCTCTTTC
>NC_090744.1:81521882-81539382 GCF_036898095.1 Palaemon carinicauda | reverse complement strand
ATATATATATATATATATATATATATATATATATATATATATATATAGATAGATAGATATATCATTATCAACATATACGCCTATTGACGCATAGGGACCAAGTTAAGAGGATTCATTCGGTAGAATGCTAGATTCATCAAAGGATAGCCAGTTCCTTGTGGTGTGCAGTGCCTATCTAAGGCAAGTGACTCCTGCCGGTCCTTATTAATTCCAGTAAGATCGTCAGGCATGCTAGGGATAATAAAACATCTGCATCTTTAACTTCCCCATCCGGAATATCGTGGCCGTTTAGATAAATGTGTAAAGGGTACTCGAGGATTAAGGTTTTCCTACAAATGTAATTGAAAGCGAATATTTAATTTCCTTTTCATCAGAGTTATAAAACTCACCAGGTATCTCCCTTTCTGAGCGTTGACTAACATTAGAATTGAGTTATTAATCCAGACTTGAATGCATATTCAATGTCGTCAGCCTCTGTCGCATCATTTATACCGAATGTTAACGTTCGTTTGATGATTCCTATGGAATTCTTCTCGACAAGGGTCTATCTTCAATTAAAATGTATCAAATTCTTTTCCTTTTTTGGAAAATATATTTACTCTAATACGTAGTTGATAATAATTTCTAGACTAATTCATATTAACCAGATATTTTAATTGGATATCCTTTGTTAAATGAAAATCTAAAATAAAACTTTTATTTATCTTTAAATAATGATTCTTTATCTTTATTTCCAAGTGTACATGATTAAAGATGTATCCCTTCGTTTGTTTTACATACGTTTAAGGTATATTTTCTAGACAAAGATTCATTTACCAAGCTAGTAAACAAGCATATAAAAAGTTGATTTTGTACTTTTTAGAAAACCCATTTATACTACTGTATATCAAACTTTTTTTCATTTCGTAGAATTCTATGTAAAAAGTTAAATAACTCTTATAAGTATTATGTATGTATATATATATATATATATATATATATATATATATATATATATATATATATATATATATATATACAGGTAGTAGGTTGGCCAAAATGACACTTCAAGCCACCCGCTAAAATTATTGGGTCATTTTACTGGCTACACAGTACTAAATTGGATCCCTTAAGTATATTTTTGTGGTATTTTCTTTGTCCCCGTGAATTGACTTTGCACTCTTATTGAAATTTTATACTATTCCACCTTTTGTGGACTTAATATGGTACTTTAGTGAATACTGTTTGATAAAACTTTAGTGTTTTTGTGTGGTGGTCAAGCCAGTCATCACAATATATATACATATATATTTATATATGTACATATACATATACACACACACACATATATATATATATACATATATATATATATATATATATATATATATATATATATATATATATATATATATGTGTGTGTGTGTGTGTTTGTGTATATATATGTGCATATATATATATATATATGTATATTTATATATATATATATATATATATATATATATATATATATATATATATATATATATATATATATACACGTGTACCGACTTTTCGTCCGATGTATCTTCGTCCGACGACACTTCGTCCACGTCTTTTTGTCCAATGTCTTTTCGTCCGATGGACTTTTGGTCCAACGACATTTGGTCCAATTTTAAATCTCTTCAATACATAACTTCCCCGATAGATAATTAAACCTTGTAAAGACCTATTTCTCCCTTGTTGTTAATTATATAGAACTAAAGAAAAACTGCTCAACATAACATAACTACCCTATGCGGAATAATAACTTTTTTAGCGTAGCTGAATCTTAAAGTATTCAAGGTAAGAAATCTAAGAAATTACATCTAAATTGAACATAAAAAAACATAAATAAAAGTTGATAATTTTAATAGTAATACAGTGTAAAATAATGAATGATTTAAAAAACAAATGGAAAGATTGTTTAAAATTAGTGCAAATTATATGCCACATTCTCCAGAAACTGTTTTCCTAGTTGACTCATATCCAGTTACCAATCTTTTGAGACATTGTCTTCCGTAACCGTGTGAATGCGCACTGAACACAGCTGCCTCTTCTCACACCTCCAGTATTCTTTTCCAAGTTTTGTATCACTTGAATGAAAATCGTAGATGTAATTACTTTCATCTACTACTTTTCTTTTCAGCTTTGTTGATTGTATGAACTTTGCCATTTCGGAATGGGCAGATCCAGAAACTGAAGTACTAAACTTGCAGCACACTATATACATAGTACCATACTAAAGAGAGAGAAGGAGATGTTAAGCAAGACTAATGGGGTAATTGGAAAATAAGCTTATTACTTTAAATAAATGTCAATAAAGTATAAACTTTTAACACAGTAGTAAAGTAAACGGTAATAACAATCCCTTAAAACACTTGTTTTCTTTAGAAATTGGACCAATTGTCGTTGGACCAAAAGTCCATCGGACGAAGTGACATTGGACAAAAAGACCACCCACCATATATATATATATATATATATATATATATATATATATATATATATATATATATATATATATATATATATATATATTTATATATATATATATATATATATATATATATATATATATATATATATATATATACAGTATATAAGTATATATATATATATATATATATATATATATATATATATATATATATAGATA
This sequence comes from Palaemon carinicauda, assembly GCF_036898095.1. Taxonomy (NCBI): domain Eukaryota; kingdom Metazoa; phylum Arthropoda; class Malacostraca; order Decapoda; family Palaemonidae; genus Palaemon; species Palaemon carinicauda. The sequence continues at coordinate 81,536,726 of NC_090744.1, read as the reverse complement.
GATAGATAGATAGATAGATAGATAGATAGAAATAGAATAATGTTATTCCTTAATACAAAATTAATTGAAAAGAGATTTTGTTTATTATTAAACAGTAAACCTGACAACTCCATTTCCACCTTAATGTCCCGTAGGACTTTCCTCTCTACGTATATCCACCGATGCAAAAACGACTGATATATTTGAGAAAACCTGAAAAAAACGAGGTAAATGCGTTCCTCATAACAAATACTACATAATTTATCGGAAATTGCATTGAAAATGGGTGCTATGCTTATGCATTGACTGTAGGTAAACGACATTCTCACAAAGACAGTGATATTAAATGGAGAAAAAGAGCAAGACTCTTTATCATAAACAAACAAAAATGCACACACACACACATATATATATATATATATATATACATATATATATATATATATATATATATATATATATATATATATATATATATATATATATATATATATTTATATATATATAGTTGCCAATTAATTGATATGGAATTTCTTTTAAATACATTTTAAATGATTATTGATATTCTAATACATACCACTATTTCTTAGGTAGCAACAGATATTGTAAACGATTTTGACTAAATCAAACAGATCTATAATTGAATCAATTGAGCATAATTCAAGAGTATGGTATGATGTGAATGTTGCTAAGGTATGAGAAAATCTCCTGCTCCTTCCAACTGGAAGTTAGATTTAATTGTGTGAGATTAATTTGAGGTAATTGTAATTGTAAAAACACAGATTTTATTTTTAGTCTCCATTGCTTCAGAGCTGAATGTTCAATGGAAAAATAATGCTATAAAGAGAAGTTTTTATTCCATTTATTCAAAAGGCTTCAAAATGTGATTGACAATGAAGAATCTTCATCAAATTACAGAGTTTTTTATTCAGTGTGCTTAAATGTATATTCTTCTATGAGAAATGTTATGTAAAACACTATTATACGTGGTATGCAATAGCAAATTATTATAACTCAAATCGATTTGTTTTTCAAAACATCCTAAGCAGTGATTGTCTCTGGGTGATTTGAATCAGTTTTTAATTCAAGTCACTTGCGGTGGAGAATATAGGTATCTTTATGAGGAGAAAACTAAAATTTAACTCTCAGTTTGAAAATCACTTAGATGATTTTGCTTTTATTGTGTAGTGGAAAATTAAAGAAATTAAAGTCGTGCATTGTACAAAAACTATTTTTCAAGAATGGAAAAGTTTGGAGTTTCATTTCTTGACTTCATTTCAGTGACGCTGTCTGCTATCATAAAGAGCATGCTTTTGCCTGAGATTGCGTGTAGTATTTAGATAAGTCTTTATATATTTGATTATAGAAATGATGTGTCTGGAAAAAATGTTAGCAATTTAAAATTATGTGTACACACAAATACACTCACGCATATATATATATATATATATATATATATATATATATATATATATATATATATATATATATATATATATATATATATATATATGTATGTGTGTGTGTGTGTATATACATATATATATATATATATATATATATATATATATATATATATATATATATATATATATATATATATATATATATAGATAGAAAGATAGATAGATATATCATCATCAACATATACGCCTATTGACGCATAGGGACCAAGTTAAGAGGATTCATTCGGTAGAATGCTAGATTCATCAAAGGATAGCCAGTTCCTTGTGGTGTGCAGTGCCTATCTAAGGCAAGTGACTCCTGCCGGTCCTTATTAATTCCAGTAAGATCATCAGCCATGCTAGTGATAATAAAACATCTGCATCTTTAACATCCCCATCCGGAATATCGTTGCCGTTTAGATAAATTTGTAAAGGGCACTCGAGGATTAAGATTTTCCTGCAAATGTAATTGAATGAGAATATTCCATTTCCTTCTCATCTGAGTTGTAAAACTCATCAGGTATCTCCCTTTCTGAGCGTTGACTAACATTAGAATTGAGTCCAGACTTGAATGCATCTTCAATGTCGTCAGCCTCTGTCGCTTCATTTATACCGAATGTTCACGTTCGTTTGATGATTCCTATGGAATTCTCCTCGACAAAGGTCTACCTTCAATTACAATGTATCAATTCTTTTCCTCTTTTGGAAAATATATTTACTCTAATTCCTAGTTGATAATAGTTTCCAAGCTAATTCAAATTACCCAGATATTTTAATTGGATATCTTTTGTTAAATGTAAATCTAAAATATATCTTTTATTTATTTTTGAATAATAATTCTATATCTTTATTTCCAGGTGTACATGATTAAAGATGTATCTCTTCGTTTGTTTTACACAGGTTTAAGGTATATTTTCAAGGCAAAGTTTCATCTACCAAGCTAGTAAACAAGCAGATAAAAAGTTGATTTTGTACTTTTGGGGAAAACCTATTTATACTACATCAAACTTTTTTCATTTCGTAGAATTTTATATAAAAAGTTAAATAACTCTTATAAGTAGTGTATATATATATATATATATATATATATATATATATATATATATATATATATATATATATATATATATATATACAGGTAATAGGTTGGCCAAAATGACACTTCAAGCGACCCGCTAAAATTATTGGATCCTTTTACTGGCTAGACAGTACTAAATTGGATCCCTCTTTCTGGTTGCAGGTCATTTCATCTTTGCCTACACATACATAGAATAGTCTGGCATATTCTCAACATATTTTTCTTTTTCCTCATACACTTGAAAACACTGAAATTACCAAACAATATTCTTCCCTCAGGAGGTTAACTACTGTACTGTAACTGTTTGGCAATTTTCCTGTTGGTAAGGGTAGAAGAGACTCTTTAGCTATGGTAAACAGCTCTTCTAGGAACACTCCAAAATCAAACTATTGTTCTCCAGTCCTGGGTAGCACCATAGCCTCTGTACCATGGTCGTCCACCTTCTTGGGTTAGAGATCTCTTGCTTGAGGGTACACTCGGGCACACTATTCTATCTTGTTTTACTTTATCTTGTTATTTTGAAGTTTGCATCCTCTTGTTGTTTCCAATTTTTTATAGGTTATATAGGAAAGATTTATTTTAATGTTAGTAATGTTATTAAACTTCTTGCAGCTTTTCCTTATTTCCTTTTCTCACTGGGCTATTTCCACTATTAGAGCCCTTGTGCTTATAACTCCTGCTTTTCCAACAATGGTTGTAACTGAGCAAGTAATAATGATAATAATAATAATAATAATAATAAAAATAATAATAATAATAATAATAATAATAATAATAATAATAATAATAATAATAATGATAATAATAATAATAATAATAATAATAATAATAATAACAAATATATACATATATATATATATATATATATATATATATATATATATATATATATATATATATATATATATTATATATATTATATTAGCTAAGCTACAACAATAGTCGGTGAAGCAAGATGTTATAATCACAAGGGCTCCAACAGGGAATATAGCCTGTTGAGAAAGGAAATAAGGAGACCTAGAATAATGTGCCTGGGTGTACCATTAAGTAAGAGAATTCCAACACAAGACGATGGGAGGCCATGATAAGGAGACTAAAGCAATACCCAAGAGTAGAGGACAATGGTTTGGTTTTGGAGTACCCTCCTAGAAGAGCTTCTTACTATATCTAAAGAGTCTCTTCTGCCCTTTCCAAGTCGTAATTCGACAGTGAACAATCACACTGCAGTTGTTAGCCCCTTGAGCGAAGATTTTTTTTCTTACTAATGTCAAGTTTACCAGAAAAGAGGAAAATGTGTAAAGAATAATCCAGATCATTTAGTACATGTATATTGCATAAGATTTTCCTCAATTCTGATCATCCTTTGTATTCAGGTCTTCTCAAACTGTATTATCTTGTAGGTCGTAGTAGGTACGCAGTTCATTCTAACAGTCATATCTTATCCCGGTTATGCCTCAATACTACATAGCATTCTAGAAGCTTTATTCAGGCTGTGACCAGCTTACGAATTGATCTTATTAATAGGATAGTTTAATCGGCGGAACTTCAGAAGTTCATAATTACGGTGAAAGTTTTTTGTTGAAGAGGCTGACATGAATATCTCTGCATAGTTTATATATGATATAATATTTAAATGTAGTTATTTTACATTAATTATTCGTTATTCTCGTGTAATTTATCTATTTAATTATTTCCTTTCTTAACTGGGCTATTTTTACCTGTTGGATCCATTGGGTTTAAAGCAACCTTCTTTTCTAATTAGGGTTGTAGCTTAGCTAATAATAATGATAATAATAATAATAATGATAATAATAATAATAATAATAATAATAATAATGAAAAATTTACCGTAACCAAACCAAAGAGGGATACAATAGAGTACTATCTGGCCAGTCAAAGGATCACAATTTGTTACAACGAAAGGTGCCGCTCCAAATGGAATCGAGTCCGAGATCCAAGCAGATCCCAAGCACAAGTTCTGAGTGAACACGTAAGCTTGAAAAATTAGTGTGCTTTGAACGTGAGATTACATTCCTGAAGAGCCGACGTCAATCTGGCCGCCAAAGAATGGATACGAAAGCGTCAACAAGGAAAGGAGGGCTTAAAAGACCAGTCTTGAAATTTTGGGAAGCCTGGTGAAATATGATTTATGTATTTAGATATTGATCTTTGAATTTGCATCTGTTTATTTCAAAGAATCTAAAGTATTATTTCATACTTTTTTTTTAATCAGTTTCAGGATTTCAAATATTTTGGTATCATATTTTTCACCACCGATGACTTTATATTAAAATGCAATTCTCAACCATTGTAGTCCTGATGAATGGTTGCGAAGTGATTTGAAAATCGTGTTTACGCCAAATAGTAAATGGAGAAACGTAAATACATTTTTCCTGTTATTCTGTAAACTATCTGGATGACAGTTTGTCCGAAGAGAAACAATCTTTGATTTTTGGACGCGACTAAGACATTGTCTATTCATTATAAACGCAGAGAAACATACCCAAGTAACATGCTTTTGAGAATACAGAAAATAAATTAAATAAGTTTTAATGGAGCTAACACCATTGTTGATAAGAGCCCTTACAAAAGATAGGGAGAAAGAATTGGTTCGACAAATGTGGATTCTAAATATGTGGAGACGAAGTAGAACATAAATGAACATAGAGTGTAATCTGATTAATATACGGATAATAAAAGTTGATATAAAGACGTATCACAGTGAAAGTCTGTAAAAACAAGTGAAGGATAAAGAAAGGGGAAAAGAAAAATGTTTAGTAAAAGCTAGAATAAATGGTAAGCCGTATAATTCTAGGACAAATAAAACACCGAGAAAATGAAAGGAGGGCAATAATAAATAAACATATACAAGCAGAGGTGATAATAAATAATTATTGATTCTTAACTCGGATGCAAGTCTCTCGATATTACCAGGTATGTGATTAGAACTTTATAATTTCCACCATCCAGAATTAGGTGATGGAGATTTGGTCGCAATTCTATCTGCGGTATATTTTGCTGTTGAGATATAAGTATCATAACATATTTTCTTGTGCTCTTACTTAGTGTTTGATGATGGAAAAGCCAGATTATAATCCTAATTGCGCAGTATTTACCGAAATTTTAATTAATACAATTTGCCTTTTCTTATTGGTTTTGTGGATTATCTGGTACAAACTTTAAGGTTATTTGAATGTATGCTGTTATCCATAATTTCCGGAATTTTATCCTTTTCTTCTACTTCTTCTTCATACTGTAGTATCATTATTAATACTATTATTATCCATATCTTATCCAAATACTTTTTTATGGGGGATTTTATAACAAACATCATGTAACATTCCCATACAATTGTTGTATTCTTTCCCTAATAATTATTTTTATGCTTTGTTTCTTCTAACTGTGGATAAAAACTCTCCTCTATCTATCTATCTATCTATCTATGTGTCTCTCTAGCTATCTATCTATCTATCTGTCTATCTATATATCTATCTATCTATCTATTTATCTATCTATATAAATATATATATATATATATATATATATATATATATATATATATATATATATATATATATATATATATATAGGCTATATATATATATATATATATATATGTACATATATATATATATATATATACATATATATATATATATATATATATATATGTGTGTGTGTGTGTGTGTGTGTATGTGTAGAAATCACGAAAGCTGACACGTGATGAATGTAAAATGTATTATAGTCACGAAAGGCAAAATAAAAAGACTTGATTAGAGTTAGTACTTTCGTCCATTAGGGACATCAATAGACTCAACAATGAGAATACATATACAAAGACATCGTATTTATACAGGAGAAGGGGATCCAACAGCTGTCAGTTTCTTAATAATTCCGGAAAGGTCAGATTTTAGATAAAAGGATAATACTGGATTAACGGAAAACAAACCTAGGCTTAGATTCAAAGTTTTACATTTAGTATAAGAGATTAAAAACGATTCAACAATATTCCTTCAGAAATAGTAGAGATATACCCCAATCAACAATAGATTTTGGTGGTAAATAAACAAGAAGAAGTGGATATAAATTAGTGAACATTTATGAGATACACTTACTCATTTTTTTATAAAAAAGAAGCAGCTAGTAACAGTAGAGAAAATAATTTATAAATAAAAACAAATATACTTTAAATCTTGATCAATGAATTCTTTAGAATTTCATATTATCGTTTTCAAATTTAATGGCTCCTAACAGCAAATTAACGAAAATATTTAATAATTTACAATTTACTTCTTTATGGAAAAGCAATGTTTTTAATAAATATCTAGTATGATACTCTTATCCTTTTATTTTGGGATCATGGTAAGAGAGAGAGAGAGAGAGAGAGAGAGAGAGAGAGAGAGAGAGAGAGAGAGAGAGAGAGAGAGAGAGAAATACTTTCTTTCTTAGGAGGGTCTTATCTGTCGTAAAAGATAATGTGTTGAAATATGACCAGACATTATATGAAAACGAAGGATATTTGCATTTTATTACCCTAAATATTATCAAAAATTAAAATACAAGAGAGAGAGAGAGAGAGAGAGAGAGAGAAGAGAGAGAGAGAGAGAGAGAGAGAGAGAGAGAGAGAGAGAGAGAGAGAGCGAGAGAGGGAGAGAGAGAGAGAGAGAGAGATTTCCCGAAGAGGGTCTCGTCTGTAGTTAGAGATAATGTGTTGAATTATGACTTGGCATTAGACGCGGGTGAAAGAGATTTGCCGTTTATTGCTCACAAAACATATTATCGAGAAAAACATATTTTACTTTTACCTATGCACGATATATATATATATATATATATATATGTATATATATATATATATATATATATATATATATATATATATATATATATATACTGTATATATATATACTTATAAATATATATATACATATATATTTATATATATATACATATATAAATATATATATATACATATATATATATATATACATATATATATATATATATATATACATATATATATATACATATATATATATATATATATATACATATATATATATATTCATATACATATATATATATATATATATATATATATAGATACATATATATGTATATTCATGTACATATATATATATATATATATATATATATATATATATATATATATATATATATATATAATATATATATTCATATTTTTGGGCTCAAGCCATGTCGTCCTGATGGAAGTTCCTATAGGGTAGCTTCCTAGGGTATATTACAACTACGGTGATATTCCCAGAGAATTTACCTTAAGGTACCCAGAATTCTAACTCCTGGAGCGAATATCCCTAATGAAAGGGATATCGCGACATATCAGAGGACGTATTCTTGACACGCCACATGGCAATCTGCACCCCAAACAGAGATAACACATCGAAGGGGTCAATTGGCAAGAAAACGAAAACGAGAAAGAAAAAGGGGGAGCCGCTCCCAAGGCTCCCTCTTCTCCCGTTTCGTAAGCGTGCCTGGCGCCAATCCTGGCGCCATCTGTATTCCTTTTTGCGTAGCTTAACAACTCGGTGTTTTTTCCTGTGTTTCTCGCATATCTTGGATTTAATCATCTTTTCATGGCTTCTCCAACTTCGTCTGCCTCTGATAAGTTGAGTACCATTTTTTTTATGTATAAATGTAGGCTCTTGGTAAATTTTAAAGGGTTTAATAGTATTAATCTTTGTTACAAGAGCCGTTGCCTACCGGAGGCGTCCTGGACGCTGTCGCTCGCTAGGTATGACTTTTAGTTAGCCAGAGCGACGTTCCCGGTTGTTTTGCTTTAATAAATTTTAGCTATTTAGCGTTACATAGGATTTCCTTTCTCGTGCTTTTAGTATTATTTATTTTGGCGAAGTATTCGCCAACTCTGGCCTTCGCTAGGCCATGTAGCCTAGTCGTTTGGTCCTAGTACTTTCCTGCATGATTTTGGATTTCCGAGTGTTTTAAAATTTTATTGAAGCTTTAGGCAGTTTTTTATACATTCAAGATTTTGTTGATTATTTCCAAGATAGTATACGACTGAGTTTCGGTGATTTAGGTAATCGATTCTCTTGGTGCCTAGGCTAAGTTGCTTATGGAGCCTTAGTATACTTTCTCATACTCCCCGGTTGCTTTCTTTTCTTCGGAGAAGGTATGCAATCCCTTTCCCTCTGTTTAAGCCTTGGGCTTAACCCTAGTGGTTTATCTGAATTAACTTTCGATACAACTATACTGGGGTGTTACTGTACCTCCCTGTTCCAGTAAGTCTGGCTTCAGAGAGGGACAGAACATCAGAGTTTTTAGTCTGAGTCTGTGTTGGTCTGGCTTGGGGTAGAGTCTCCCTCGCTAGCCTGACGCAGACATAGGAGGCTTAGCCTCCTTAGGTCACTGCCGAAGGTTTCTGTACAAGATGATTCCTTCTTTTGTGATCTAGCAGACTAGTCCTTGTTGCTGTTCTCGGTGGGAGGATGAGATCCTTTCCCTGGGAATAGCAACACCTTCCTTGCTTTGGTTCAGTGGGGGCTGGCAAGTATTGCTGGCCTCCCTCCTTGGATCTCCCTTAGGCTAAGATGAGTTTTCTTGGCTGCAGGTGATTCTTCACTAAAGCAAGGTTGGTAGGACCCTCTTTTGTCCCTTCCCCCTCTATCTCTGTAATGGCCTAGCCATTACAGTACTGTACGTCATTCTACATCTGGACCTAGGATAGGTTAGGATGTGGAATTGACTCAGCCCCTTGCCGGCTGGCAGAGTGTGCCGGCCGGCAAAGGTCTTCTGCTTTGAGTGCTGCCCGGACCTCCCTTGGTCCCTCGTCCATGTCTGTCTGTAGAGCCAGACGACATTGGTCAGGAAGCCTGAATTAGATTCTCCCCTTCCTTATATGCACTCTTTCTGATTGCCGGGCTTGGGGGTAGTATACTCTCTTATCCCGGCATCCATTCTGTTTTCTTCTAGTGCTGTACCCGACCCGGCTGCCAGCCTATGAGGCTGGCAGCCGGGCAGTCGTAGTCCTCTGGTTCTTTTGCTGCTGGCCGGCATTGGTTGTTTACCTTTGCCGGCCGGCTATTGTCAAGCGCTTGTCTGCCGGTTGCTATGAGCAGTGGCCGGCAGCCGGGTGCTACCTTGTGTAGTTGCCGGCCGACATTGGCTGTTGCTGGCCGGCAGTTACTGCCGGCCGGCTCATGCATTTGAACCAGCGTTCTGCCGCCTTATAGCTGTTAAGTAGTATACTTTAAAGCTAGTTATGGTGTGTGCCGGCCGGCACGGCGCATTACCTTCTATACTGTACCAGTATTCTTCATTATAACATATACTGTAGGAAGAAAACTATAGTATAGTATTGGTACAACACTGTGTGTTCTAACACTTTTGTGTTGTCTTGCACAGCCCTTTGGTGTTGCCTTACAGATAAGAAAGTGAGTTCTTTCTTGTCTATTATCCGGTATTTTAAAATCATATCTTAGGTGTGAGCTCCACCTGTTTCCTCTGGAAATTTTTCATTTGTTACTCTAGGAGAGATTAACCATACGATTTTATTATCTGGAAGGCTGCAACAATTGGTTGTGCGGGGAAACACAAGTGTGTGTCTTTCCTTTCTGATTTGCTATGCTAACTCTGCATATCCAGTGATACGTAGTTCACTTGATACTCATAGAAATTTCTTCTCTTTGCAGGAGGTATGTCCGAAGTGCGGAAGTGCTTTCTGCAACGTCCGCAGTAAGAACTTCTGCGGACATGAGTTATGAAGGAGGCACGCAGCATGCGCTGTCTCCAAGGGTGATCTCCGGTATTGGGACCCCCAGGTATGTACCGTGTGCTCTAACCTGATTACTGAGGCTTTTGATTCCCCCTAGGACAGCGGAATCAAGGGATATAGCAAGGGAGAAGCTTCGCACCTGGGTAAGGGGCTTCCAGAAGAACACTTCTGGACCTTATCTTCCAAGTGAGAAGATGAGGGCTTACCTTTTCCCTAGGGCATCAGCTGATGCAGTGATTCCCCAGCCTCAAGAGGAGATCCCCCTAGTTCAGATCCAGGTGGATGCTGAAGTGGCGGTCACCTTGCAAGACATCTAGTTGAACGACAGGATGTCAGACGTGTCCGAGCGTCTGGAGGAAGACCTCCTGGCAGGAGGCCAGGATGAAGATCAAGCCCCAGACATTGTAGAGGAAGAAGCCGACGAGGTGTCGGCTGCTCCGGTTCTGATCCCTGAATCTATTCCCTCAACATTGTCCGCTCTCCCAGTAGAGCTGGTACAGGCCCTCTCCTCCATTGTTGAAATGATCCAACAAATGCAGAAGGAGAATATGGAGAAGGCGGCTGCAATGGAACTGCAGATGCAGAAGCTTGCAGCATCAAGTGGGCCCCAGAAAAGGCTTAATGTGAAAGACCTTCCCTTGTGCTCAGATGCTATCCCGTGGAGATATGCTGAGCACATGCCGTTGACGACTGGAAAGATCATCATGTCGGATAAGCTGGGTTCAGTTCCCCTTGAGGAGGTGGAATTCTGGCCCAGCAAAGGGTCATATCCGGACTGTTATGTCCGGTTGAGGAAGGAACCAGCTTCAAAGGAGGAGACAGAGCCAAAGGAGGTCATAGTGATGGACCATGCTAAGGCTCAAGCTTTGCTTTCATCTTCGATGAAAGAGAGGGGCTTCACGAACTAAAAGGTAGCTGCATTGAGTAAGAAGCTTCCTTCCTTTGTGTCCTCTCCTGCTAGAGCCTTCCCCTTTTTGCAGAAAGGGTTTGCGGCTGTATTAAAAGCAGTCGAGGCTGGCAAGCCTTGCCCCTCCCTGGATGAGTGTAAACCCTTGTCGCTGGCCCTACCCATGGACCACAAGGACTGGAAGGACGTCCATCTTACCTTCTCAGTCGGGAAGTTGGAGGCTGATATTGCCGGACGTCAGTTCGGTGAGAACCTCCCTAAGCTGTCTGACTTTCTTTTGCGGAGAGAGCTCGAGACAAAAGAAAGACTGGCTGCCTCAATGTCTCTTCAGACCACTCTTGAGACGATGGCAAGTGACCCCAAGGTACATGAAATGTTCATGGTAGTGGCCAAGACTCATCTGGCCACAGTGACGAAGGATCTTTACAGCTTCGTCAGGGCGAGGAGAGCTTGTAGGGAGTTCGTGTTCACCTCGGCTACGGTGAGGCACGAGCCAAGGGAACTAATCTCCTCCAACATTTGGGGCAAAGACCTTTTCCCTAGCGAATTGGTCAAAGAAGTTGTGGATAAGGCCGCCACGGAGAATAGAAATCTTCTCCAGAAGTGGGGCCTGTCTATCAAGAGAAAGTCTTCCCCGGATGAGGGTCCCCAACCAAAGAGGAAGACTAAAAGGACTAGGCTACCGTCTCGTCCAGCCAAGCCAGTTGAACAGCAACAGCAACAGCAATTGCCGATGCCTTCAGTGCCCCAGATGGTGGCACAAACCGCGACCACTTTCCAGTGGGTACCCCAGGCCGTGTCGACGCAGTCCCCGGCATTCAACCCAACGCTCGAAGGGCAGTCAACTTCCTTTCGAGCAAAGCCTAGAGGAGCAGCCAGAGGCTCGTCTAGGCGCCCCTCAAGGGGAAGGGGATTCAGGGGTGGTCGAGGTCAGGAAGGCAAGACCTCTGGACAACAGTCCAAGTGAGATGATACCGGTAGGAGGGAGACTTCAGAATTTTCGGGATCGGTGGACCTTCGATCCCTGTGCCCACAGCCTACTCAAGAATAGACTGGGCTGGAGCTGGTACAGCACTCCACCCCCGTGCCCTCGGTTTTTCCAACACTCCACCCGCGTTCTGGAGGAGTACATCCAAGATTTGTTGGAGGAAAAAAGTGATCCGAAGGGTAAAGTCCATCAAATTCCAAGGGAGGCTGTTTTGTGTTCCCAAGAAGGACTCGGAAAAACTCAGAGTCATTCTGGACTTGTCGCCACTCAACAAGTTCATAGTGAACTGCAAGTTCAAGATGCTAACACTGCAACACATAAGGACCTTACTGCCCAAGAGGGCATATACCGTCTCCATAGACTTATCAGACGCCTATTGGCACGTTCCAATCAACCGTCGACTCTCCCCCTACCTAGGGTTCAAGCTACAACGAAGACTATACGCCCTCAGAGCCATGCCATTCGGGCTAAATATAGCTCCAAGGATCTTCACAAAGCTTGTGAGCGTAGCTCTCAAGCAATTACGCCTAAAGGAAATTCAGGTAGTAGCCTACCTGGACGACTGGCTGGTGTGGGCAGCATTCAAGACAGAATGCTTGCAAGCTTCTATTCATGTGATCCAGTTCCTAGAGTATCTAGGCTTCAAGATCAACAGAAAAAAGTCTCGACTTTCTCCATCTCAAAAGTTCCAGTAGCTGGGAATCCACTGGGACCTAATGTCACACCGTTTCTCCATCCCGGCGAAGAAAAGGAAGGAGATAGCGGGTTCTGTCAAGAGACTTCTAGATTCCGAAAGGATATCAAGACGCAGGCAGGAGAGAGTACTGGGTTCTCTCCAGTTTGCCTCGGTGACAGACCCGGTGCTAAGAGCACAGCTAAAGGATGCAACCGGAGTTTGGAGAAGTTATGCATCAAACGCGCGAAGAGATCTGAGAAGACCAGTTCCGTTTCGTCTACGTACTCTTCTCAGGCCTTGGTCCCAAGCCAGACATCTAAAGAAGTCGGTTCTTCTTCAGCCACCTCCCCCGTCGGTGACAATTCACTCAGACGCCTCGAAGGAGGGATGGGGAGGTCACTCTCATCAGAAAAAAGTCCAGGGGACTTGGTCCAAGCTATTCAAGACCTTTCACATAAACTTTCTAGAAGGTATGGCAGTGCTCCTTACCTTAAAGAAAGTCTCCCCGCGTCACTCGATCCACATATAGTTGGTGCTGGACAGCGAGGTAGTTGTGAGATGCTTGAATCGACATGGTTCAAGGTTACCACCTCTCAACCAGGTGATGTTGGCCATCTTCCGATTGGCGGAAAAGAAGAAGTGGTACCTGTCGGCAGTTCACCTTCAAGGAGTCCGCAATGTGACAGCGAACGCTCTATCTAGGTTCACACCGATAGAGTCGGAATGGTCCCTAGACGCAGGATCATTCTCCTTCATCTTGAGTCAAGTCCCAGAACTGCAGATAGACCTCTTTGCGACGAAAGACAACAAGAAGTTGCCCCTGTACGTGTCCCCGTACGAGGACCCCTTAGCGGAAGCAGTGGACGCGATGTCCCTCGACTGGAACAGATGGTCCAGGATTTATCTGTTCCCTCCTCACAACCTTCTGTTGTGGGTCCTCAACAAACTGAGATCCTTCAAGGGGGTAGCGGCAATAGTGGCCCACAAGGGGCCAAACAGCGTGTGGTTCCCCCTGGCATTGGAACTACGGCTGAAGTTTCTACCGCTACCAGATCCAGTTCTGACCCAGCGAGTCCAGAAGTCTACTGTCTGCGCTTCATTACAGAAAACCCGGACCCTGCAGCTCATGATTTTCTCTCCCTAGCGGTGAGAAAGCGTTTTCGGGATTTCGAAAGCCAGCATAGACTTCCTAGAGGAATATAAGTGCAAATCTACTAGAAGGCAATAAAGTTCCGAAAGCCTGCGCTAGGCTCAGACCTTCAGCACCTCCAAAGCCCATTTCATGGTCTTTAGACAAAGTTCTTCATTTCGCTTCTCTGTTGAGCAATGAGGAGGGTGCGTTTAAGGATTTGACCCAAAAAGTTATTTTCCTATTTGCACTCGCGTCCGGGGCCAGGGTTAGTGAGATTGTAGCCCTCTCAAGAGAGGAAGGTCGTGTTCAGTTCCTGGATGGGGGAGAACTGAACCTGTTTCCGGATCCTACGTTTCTCGCCAAGAATGAGTTACCCACCAACAGGTGGGGTCCCTGGAGAATCTGCCCTCTGAAAGAAGATGCATCTCTATGTCCAGTAGAATGCCTAAAGGTCTATCTTCATAGAACTTCAGACTTCAAGGGTGGTCAACTATTCAGGGGAGAAACATCAGGCTCAAATTTATCACTGAATCAACTCAGGGCGAAAATCACATATTTTATTCGCAGAGCGGATCCTGACAGTACACCCGCAGGTCACGATCCGAGGAAAGTTGCTTCATCCTTAAATTTCTTTAATTGTATTGATCTTGAACATCTTCGTTCATACACTGGCTGGAAGTCTTCCAGAGTGTTCTTTCGCCACTATGCAAAGCAAGTGGAGCAACTAAAGAGATCTGTGGTAGCAGTGGGTTGCGTCGTTAACCCTGCTGTTTAACTCTGCGAGGAACAGTGGTTTTAATTGGGACGATTAATTCCAGGGTGAGTGTGTAGTTACATACTGTGCTACAAACTAAGTGAGGGCACTGAG
>NC_090744.1:81506882-81519382 GCF_036898095.1 Palaemon carinicauda | reverse complement strand
TTTCTCTTAGTCTAGTGATTAATTATTTACTATCAATTTCATATCAATAAGTATATATTCGAGTTAAAAAAAAAAAGCAATGAATAGTACTTTCTGGTATGTACAGAGGCATAATTCTACTGCACATACCAAACACATTAGATATTTATTTTTCTTTCATTTCGATAGATAATAGACCGTAACATATTTTTCCTTTTAATGACATGCATATTTATTTACAATTAATTTTTTATTACTTTTACATATACATATCATTTAAACTATTACTATTAGATATGTGAATACATTTCCTCTCTCTCTCTCTCTCTCTCTCTCTCTCTCTCTCTCTCTCTCTCCCAGAGGTGCCTTACTATGCACACCCACAACAGATTTAACAGAAATCTGTGTTTCTTTAGAACCTGTCAGATAAATACTACACACAATATTAGATTTTACTTTGCTTAAATCTATATTCAATCGTACGCAGGGATTAAGACGTCATTCAGTTTCTTCAGCTGATATGTAGCTTAGGAGTCGCTGATAATACAACGTATATGAACTGAAACATGTCTAAAATATTTGTGGTTTCCGATGTTATCTGAACATTGTTTAATAATTTTTTGACTTTTCTATTACCAATTTAAGATGTATTTCAATAACAGTAATTTCAGATTGTTTTAATTATGGTTTTGTTGTTAGCTGTTTTCAAAGTCCTGAAGTTTACAAAATTATTCTCACATATAGTTAACAGAGTATTGTTGATATGATTTTGCTCCCTATCGCATAATCCTTAACCTTTGAAAAAAGAACAATGTTCAACAAACTCTCTCCCAGTTTCTTATCAAAATGCTTATCGAACAATAACAACAACAGACGAATCAGCTGTCGATCCATAGCCTTCTACATATGCGAAATAAAGAAAGATATTGAATATAAATATTGATGAATGTAACAATTAAGTTTATATGATAGTATCGAAATATAATTTTTACAACATGATTTGTTATTCAACCTTAGAAAATCTTTCTATTTTATACTATCCTAGAGCAAACAACATTCACAAAAACAGAGCCGTGATGTCTGTAAACATGCTTAATTGTAAACATATACATTTACAAGTATGGATGTACATTTAATCGTAAATTTAGATTACCTTTTTTGGTACTACATAAAAAACTATAAAATTTCTTTGTTTTAAGCTTAAATATATTCTTTTTACCTCCCCTCTCTCTCTCTCTCTCTCTCTCTCTCTCTCTCTCTCTCTCTCACAAGCGGGAAATTCAACTTGCATGATATCGGACATTACGTGTTAACAGAATGTATATCAATGAATTTGAGCTCGTGTAACTTACAAAACGTGTTAAGAACTCGTGTCAACGGGGGTTAACTGTATATATGTGTGTATATATATATATATATATATATATATATCATAAAGTGCATATGGGTGTGGTAGGACCATTTCTTACTTGTTTAACACAACATAAGTATATCTATGTATTTGTGGATATATTTACTCGGTACACTCATACTTACGCAATCTTGGATAAATCAGCAAATTCATTAGCCCAGGCGCTGTGCTCTTTGATTACCGAGTTTGTTTGCCCGAAAATTTTGATAAGTGATAATGGCCTTGAGTTTATGAATAAGGTGGTGAAATCGGTCATGGACTTGATGAAAATTGAACACTTTTCAGTGACCGCATATAGGCCTTCAGCAAATGGCTTAGTGGAATTGCATGATAGGAAAGTAGTGCGAATTTTACATTACATAGTGGCTGATGAGCCCCTCATTGGCACGCCATACTTCCAACAGCTAAGCTAGCTTTGAACATTGCATATTGTACAATGCCTCACTCAGGGACACGCCTTTCACTTTAGTGTATGGACAGGATCGTGTGTTACCATATATGGTACTCATTAATTCGCAACAATTGCCAAATAATGCAACTCAGCAATACCGTGTATATCTATTAAATCTATAAAGGAGTGTAATGAACACCACTTAAAGTTTTTTGAAAAGAGCTACTGAAAAACACAACTCAAAGTATGATGGTCGGCTCAAAACCGCTCCAGTAAAAGTATTTGTGGGCGAACTGTTAAAACCTAGAAAACACAAACTAGAACCAGCGTATTTGGTTCCGTATCGAGTAAAGATGGTTAAGTCTCACACAGGTGTGATACAAAGCATTATTAACGGCGCATGTGGGAATATCATCAGACACACATACATGTGGTGCCGGAAGAGGTAGTTTTCAAAAGGGTTCCTCCTTACCCCTGCATACGTGACATTCCTCGAGTTGATGAGTAGAAATTTTCTTTTTCCTTTGCAGTTGTCGTTGTTTGAACAAATCTCATTTCTTCTCATTTTACTACTACTATCATCTGGAGTGTCAAATACTATTGGAAGTTTCTTGTTGCTGACGTAACATTGCCAATAATTTATTGCAGATTTCCTCGCACAATTCCATCTCCTGGTTGATGTGACTTATCAATTTGTAGTTAATATAAACTCATAGTCGTCAGCACCTCTTCAACCCGACCCCTCCGACCTTGCACTTTACATCTGCACACCCACGGATGCCTGCACCCATCTCCTCACATCTTACTCGGAAATCTATAGACTAGAATTTCAATAAAAAACCACGGTTCCTGTCGAGAATGTTATTTATCACCATATGAAGGATAAGGGGTCCCTTGTGTATGCCAGATCCCCAGATTGTGAGGGTTCCAGGCATCTGATGTTACCTCCTACGTGCACAAAGCCAAGGTGTTCTCCACTCTTGACCTCCTGAAGGGGTAATGTTAGGTTGTGGAGGATCAGTTTTTATTTGTTTTTATTATTTGTTTTTTGTCACATCCTGAGAGAGAGAGAGAGAGAGAGAGAGAGAGAGAGAGAGAGAGAGGGGTAATTAGTATATCAATTGTTTGTTGTGAGAAAGACTGTTGGAATAAATGAGGTTGTTTGTTTACCTTTAACTAGGTTAAGACAGTAGTAAATGTTTCGGAGCGAATGCTTTTTTGATTGACTGTGACTTGAGGCAGTTGTGTGATTTGAGTGCTGGATTTATTATTATTTTTCTTTACCAGCGTGTAAGTATTTGATTATTTTTTGAGCCGTAATTCCTCCTTTGGAGAGATTTTCTTTACATGGAATTGATTGTTGACGACCTGGCTAATAATAAGAACATTGATACTGCTACTCTGACTTAGATAATTGTGGATGACACGGACCGAATGGAATTTCGATTGCTGTTGATGATGATGATGATGATAATGATGATGCTGATGATGATGATGATGATGATGATAATAATAACCATTATCCTAATAAGGGGAGTAGTTGTGGCAAATTGCCACCCAGTGGACTGTTGACCACAAAGCTGTGGTAGTGGGCTGCAAAAGACAGTTGGCAATGTGTGGACAACTATGTTGGTGTCCATAAATTATATATATGCTTTTGTGTTTTGAAGTTTGGGTTGTGGTAAATTTAAGTTTAAGTTTTATTAGTGTTTACTTTAAGCTTTATTTATTCTGAGGGTTTATTTGATTGTGGATGGTTTTGGTTTAAGCGTTTGGTATTAAGAAATATGGTATTAAGGTTATGTTTTGTTTTTATGTCCTTTTTGTCCAAGAGTCCCGCTGCTGATAACGTAAGGGGAAAGTTTATGTTTAGTGTGATCAAGGGTGTGGGGGGGGGGTTGTTGCAATATCCCGCCACATTATTTTGGCGCCCGAACAGGGACTGCCGAGGTGGGATAAGAAACGGGACTGTTGGACAAAAGACTGAATTAGGATAAGAAATTGGATTAAGGTTTATGAAAATGGAAGAGCAGAACAAGTTACTGAGGGAGAAATTGCGTTTAGCTAAGGAGCGAGAAGAGAAATTCTTGCATGAGAATAAGAGGCTGAGTTGTGAGAATGAGGAGATGCGAAAGGAATTGAAAGTGCTAATGGGAACTATAGAGAGAGTAGAAGAGGGTGTTGAGATAAGGATGCGCAGAATAAGGAACTAATGGAAGCTATAATGGGAAAAGTAATGGGGATGATGAAAACTTTCATGGGTGAAGGTGCAGTTGGAGGAGTGGTTTCTGCTTAGAGTAATGGGGTGATAGTGGAAGAGAAGGCTAAGGTAAGTGATAATGGGAAAGTATGTGATAGTGATAGTAATAGTAATAGTGATAGTGAGATTGAAGATAGGGGAATTAGGCATAGTAAGGATGAACAGAAATGTGATAGGAAGAATGAGAAGAAAGGTAAAAGTGATGTGAAGAAAGAGAAGAAAAAGTATCAGGATGAGAGCAAGGATGACTCTTCCCTGTAAGAGGCAGAAAGCACTAACATTGTTTATGATTAGTGATGATGACGAATAACGGTGACACCACTTGTCTCAATTGGTCCCCATGACCATAGAAAAGGTTGCTATAAGGTTAAGGCCACTGATAAAAATCCACAGATACACTAATGCTCTGGTATGCTTCCATCAGCACGACATGGCTTGAGCCCAGAAAACGGATTTTGAGCGAAGCGAAAAATCTATTTTTGGGTGAGATAGCCATGCTGTCCTGATGGACCCACCCATCTCTTCTAAAAAGAAAAGATTGTACTGTATCTGTAACACCATGCTCAATGCTACAAGGAATGCCCGCCATCGTGGGAATGGCGCTGTTATCATTCTTAATAGTAGTACGAGAACGGGGTAGCCTTGATACGGCTCCGTTTTATTTTGCCACACCTCCTCGAAACATAAACGCTATTAGGGGTGCATATTGCTATGAGGCGTGTCAAGAATGCGTCCTCTGATATTATGCGATATCCTTGAGAGAAAATTTAAGGATATTCGCGCCAGGAGTTAGAATTCTGGATACCTAAAGGTAAAATTCTTTGGGAATATCACTGTAGCACATATATCCCTTAGGAAGCTACCTTAAGGAACTTCCATCAGGACGACATGGCTTGAGCCCAAAAATTATTCATAGCATGCCAAGAAGTCTTGAAAATTTAGATTGGGAAAATGTAGGAATTAATGTTATCTAAAAAAATTAAGATTTGCAAATGACACAGTTTTATAGTAGTAAGTGAATCATGGGAAGAATTGCAAGAGATGATAGAAATGTAGGACTGAAATGAATATTAACAAAATTAAGACGATGTTTAAAGAAAATGCAGATAGGCCACAAATAAGAGTTTTAGACGAACCTCTAAAGATTATTAATGAATATACATAATTAGGACAGACAGGGCATAGGACTGAAATTAAGAGAAATATAAGCATGGGATGGAGAGCTTTTAGCAAACAAAATGAGATTATGAAACGTAAACTGCCATTTTTTTTAAAAAAGAAAATTATTTAATCAGATAGTCCTAAAGTACTAACTTTTACATCACAAACTTGGAGCTTTACTAAAGCGTTAGAACATAAGCTAGTTAAAACTCAAAGAGCTATGAAAAGAATAATGAGGGAAATAACACTAAGAGACAGAAAAAGAGCAACATGGATACAAGAGCAAACTAAAGTAGAGGATATTCTAACAATATGTAAAAGTGAAAATGGGGAAGACGTATAATGAAAATGACAGTTGATACATGGGCACTAAGAATAACAGAATGGGTCCCTGGAGAAGGCCAAAGAACCAGGAAATAAAGAGAAGACGATAGATTGACGAACTAAGAAACTTTGCTGAGATCAAATGGCCTTAAAGGAACATAAATAAACGCGAATGGAAACACATGTCTGAGGTCTTTGTCGGGCATTGGACTCAGAGATATAACATTCAAGATATGTCTTCCTGAATCCAGATACTGTAAAGAATTGGAGCATTTGTTATTAAATTTAAGATTATATACAGCTTTGGATAGTTCCTTGAAGCCTTATACTGTACTGATTCTCTCTCTCTCTCTCTCTCTCTCTCTCTCTCTCTCTCTCTCTCTCTCTCTCTCTCTCTCTCTCTCTCTCTCTCTCTCTCTCTCAATCCTCTTATAGAATATTTAAGCATGATAATATTTCTCCTGTTTCTTAAACACACCTTGAAACTGATATGAAGTTTCATTCGCCAAACAAATAGATTAATAAATAGTTAGATGAATAGCTACTACGAATCGAATTCTTTTCCTAATTAGATTTAAGAAGGCTCTATCGCGTGTTTGTCTTGAGACATCTGGAAATAGAAATGGTGACCGAGAAACCACAGATCAAAAGCACAAGAAACTTTTGGTTAGTTGATGATTTGCAATTTCAATCGGTTTCATGACTGATGAGATGCAACTTTGATTTTTGAATAGGTTAAATTAAGTCCTGTCTCAGTTTACGTTACTTATGTTACAAAGTTTTGAGGTTATATATATTTGTATCTCATATGCTGACTCCATATAGAAAATAAGAGATTTGATTTAAGCGATTAGAACAAGTTGCCAGTAAAATTATTCTGGTTTTACAGTCTAATAGAAAAAAAATTATATACATTGTAAAATGTATAGTATCTGACCTAAAAATTCCCTTTTTACAGGATTAGCGTTTCCAATATCCTAAAAATAATGGACACACGTTAAGGCAGCTAACGGAACGACCTCATTTCTCTGACCGGGAAGAAATACAGCCACTAAAAGTCCAACGGTTTACCTCTCCATCGTCCGAATTAGAGAGTTTGAGCACACGTAAGTGAACATACAATTCTTGGGGTGTTTGCATTTTAATGGACTAAAGCTTTTCTTGAGGTGTTGATGAACATATAGGAGGAGATGTGGAGATAATAACGTAATTTAGTTTCAGTTTTTCTTTACTTTATCTGATCATCTATCAAAACATATCATGAATATGCGGAGGGAATTCCTAAAAGCAAGCCGTTTTTATCAGATTTTTTTAAACTTAATATATACAGTAATTTCGTTTAGAATCGATCCCTTCTTGTGAAATCATTATTTTAGTCTATTGACAGTGGCTAAGCTTCTGACATCTGAATGTCCTTAAGTCAATCAGGAAATTCATTTACAAATTAACTCTCTCTCTCTCTCTCTCTCTCTCTCTCTCTCTCTCTCTCTCTCTCTCTCTCTCTCTCTCTCTCTCTCTCTTATCATCTTCAATCGGTGTGATTTTGTTTTGGTGATTTTTTTCTTGAAATTACAATGATTGGCTTTTTAGGTAGTAGGTTGCCCATGGCACCAGCCACCCATTGAGATGCTACCTCTAGAGAGTTTTTGGATCCTTTGACTGGCTAGACAGTAGTAAATTGCATCCCTCTCTTTAACGTCTCGTTTTTTTCTTTGCCTACACATATACTGAATAATCTGGCCTATTCTTTTCACATTCTCCTCTGTCCTGACAACATTGAGATTATCAACCAATTCTTCTTTGCTCAAGGTGTTAACCACAGCAATGTAATTGATCAGTGGCTACTTTCCTCTTGGTGCGAGTAGAGGAGACTCTTTAGTTATGGTGAGCAGTTCTTCTAACAGAAGAACACTCCAAAATCAATGCAAGAACTTGGTAGTGCCATAGCCTTTATACCATGGTCTTTCACTATCTTTGGTTAGAGTTCTCTTGCTTGAGGGTACACTCGGGCACGCCGTTCTAACTTGTTTGTCTTCCTATTGTTTTTATGAAGGTTTTATAGGTTATATATAGCAGGTATGATGTAATGTTGTTAATGATCTCAAAATACTTTATTTTGATTGTTATTACTTTTCTTGTAGTTTATTTATTTCCTTATTTCCTTTCTTCACAAAGCTTTTATTCCCTGTGTGAGCCCTTGGACATATAGCATCATGCTTTCCCAAATTGGTGGTAGCCTAGCTAATAATAATAATAATAATAATAATAATAATAATAATACAAGCTAAGCTACAACTCTATAAAGTTAGTTGAAAACGCAGGATGATATAATCCCAAGGTCTCCAACCGGAAAAAAATAGCCCAGTTAGGAAAGGAAACAAGGAAAATTAATAAATAAACTACAAGAGAACGAATGAGCTATTGAAATAGAATATTTTTAGAATATCAACAACATTGAAGATGAAGAGAAACCAGATAGAATACCATTCCAGAGTGTGACCTCAAGCAGGGAAGAAGAAAGGTTTGGCGGAACGGTAAGTGAGGATTTTATTGTCCATTGCAACCTGAAGAAAAACCCTTATTTTACATGCCTTAGATGCACGGCATACGCTTAGATGTACATGTTTTTTGATTTGTTGACTAGAATTTTATAATTATAGAACTATCCAACATTCTTTGGTCCTATTTTGAGCAATGAATACTTTTAAAGTTATACGTTTTATTCATCAAACGGCAAAACGTTCATGTTGTAATTTCGTGATGCCGCAAGAGATCAACATCTTAATATTGTTTCAAATTTTGTCGTTTTAGTCTACAATTTTATGACATTACTTTTACCAAATAGAAGCCTGTGCTAGAGTTGCACATAGCATTACCTTGTGTAACAACTTATATGGATCTTTATGGGGATCGTGTCCAAAACTTCCCATTGTAACTAAACGCTGCATGCTGGAATTTTTCTTGTCTCTTGAGAAATGTTATAACGATAAAAAGGACCCGTTATATGATAAGAGGTCAGTTAAATTTTCTGTAAGTACGTATATTGCTTCGACCATGTAAGTAATTATACATTTGTATATCAATATCAATTATTTGTATCGATTAAAGCATTTGGTCATGATTTTTTTTCCTTTTTTTTATCCGGAGATAAAAGACGGGAGAAAAGTACTGATGCCTGGTTGTGTTTTCCTTATTAGGTACATTCGCTTTGTGTGATTCTCAAAAGATCAGGAAGATATAACATTTATGACTGCTGTAATATGAAGTATACATGAACGTTTCCTTTCACGCGTATGGCTCCTCGTGGCGACTCAAATCTGCCGGTGCCTCATTATGTATGGTTTCAATTGTTAAGCACTCATTAAGAGGCAATTATCAATACTAGGTCAAGGCTTATTAGTCTGAAAATTTCATTTTAGACATCACCCTACTTGATTTTCATATGGTAATTATTGATGAAAACATATTATTCAACTTAATCAAAAAGGATAAAAGGAATAACAGCACAATAATACACTTTAGCAATGATCTGGTTATCTAGTTGTCGAGTAGTGCATTGGGTCATCCTTTTCTAGTCCGATTCTTGAGGATCACGTCTCCATTGAAACGACTGATCCACCTGAATACTGTTGTCTGACTTATAATAATTTACGACTAATTCCGATGAGGAAAATTTTAGTTCTACGCATTTCTATCATGACTCTCCGTATAGTTACTGAAGTTTCCTGTCTTTCAGCTCTAAAATCAAAATGATGTTGTCCATGATGCTCCTCCATCTATCTCACCGTCAGCTAAGCGAGAGGTAGACTAAATACTGAATGTCATCGTATATCAATTGACAAGTTGCAGCATTCTTTAACGGGTTCTCAGTAATGACAACCTTTATCAAGAAGGCAAATTTTCTCCTGCTGTTATTGTTCGAGATCGGATCGGATAAGGATAGTGAAGTGGGGAATATGGGGAAAAGAAGAGTACCCCTGGATACAATCCAGTTTATAGCCCGAAAGCAGGTACTTGGGATGGGAAAGAATAAGGATAAAGGGAGAAAAAGAAATACAGGAGAAGAATAAAAGAGAGGGGCAGACCCTCATGCGATGTTAGATAGTATTAGAAGCAGTTTGAGAAAAGAAAAGACAGGCAGGGATAGGAAAGGTTCTTTGGTTCTATGTCCAGCCCTTGCTGCAGGAGTGTGTTCGTCTGACACCTATTTGATGGTTAAAAAAGGTATGATTGTTGAAAAATTATGATGTTTTAATGAAATATCAACTTAACTGTTGAAATGATATTTAAATTAATGATGATTTTTTTTTTATCAGATGCTATAAGATGCTATATATCTGGGCCTGGGAGGATCCCAATTGATTTCAGGCTCCAGTCTATGGCATGTGATTGGTAGTCCTGATTTTATTGTTCACATTTCAAAAAGTTTGATTTTATTATATAGCATAATATCGAAAATGGCTATGATTTTACCTGGAAGATTTCTTGTAGATTTCATATTAGATATATTCTTGATATATGTAATTCAATTAGAGTTTATTAAAAAATAAAAGTGAAGCTTTTCAATCGTGAACGATAATAAAAAGTACACGGTGTCTTCACGTCTTCACTAATGAACGTGATAACACACACACACACACACTCACACACACATACACACACACACACACACACACACACACATATATATATATATATATATATATATATATATATATATATATATATATATATATATATATATATATATATGTATACACACAGTAGACCCCCGGGGTACAGTGTCACCAGCTTATGTTTTTTTCACGTTACGGTGTGGAATACGAGGTTTTTTCGTCCCCTCGTTACGACATTTTTCCCCAACTTACGGCATCGAATTCCAAAATTCAAGCTTGGTGGTTTTTACTCGTACGACTGTGGGAGTTACTAGTCTACCACCACGCTCATACGTCACTGCATACGTCACTAAGAAGCTGTACTGCTATTGGTCGGCGTTACGGCGTCGCTAAGATGCTGATACACTATTGGCCAAAATCCCTCCCACAATGCCTGAGAGAGATGCTGCCCCTCTCTCTCTTTGTTATACGTGCGCTCAGTTCAGAATCTCGTGTGAGTGCTTGCGGTATCGTATTTTTGTGCATTTTAGTGCTTAATTATAACCTCAATTTGTTAGCCATGGGTCCCAAGATTGCTAATGATTTTAAAGGGAGAAATAAGAAGATGATTACTATGGAAACGAAGCTAGAGATAATAAAGAAATACGAAGAAGGCATGCGCATCGTTACCCTCGCTAGTACGTATGGCCGTAACCACTCTACGATTGGTACAATTATCAAGAACACGGAAGCCATTAAAGAAAGTAAGTATTCTAAAGGCATACTGTCCTTGCCAGTGGAAGGACCTCAATCAACGACGAGATGGAGAGACTCCTTCTACTATGGATTAAAGAGAAGGAAATCGCTGGTGATACACTCATGCAATCGGTAATTTCGCACAAGGCGAGCGCCATCTTCGCCGATCTCGTGGAAGCCTAGAGAGACGGCAGAGACGAAGGAACGTCGCAGCAAGCCCAGTAAGAGTTCAAGGCTTCTCATGGGTGGTTTGATCCTTTCAGGAAGAGGACTGGTATTCACTCAGTCGTCAGGCATGGAGAGGCAGCCAGTTCTGACAAGAAAGCAGCAGAAGAATTCCTCAAGAAGTTTGAGAAATTAATTTCCAGAGAAGGCTACATTCCTCAGCAAGTGTTTAACTGTGATGAAACTGGCCTTTTCTGGAAGAAAATGCCCCGCCGTACATATATTACAGCTGAAGAAAAGAAACTTCCTGGCCATAAACCGATGAAGGACAGATTTACGCTCGCATTTTGTGCAAATGCCAGTGCGGACTTAAAAATTAAGCCCCTACTGGTATACCACTCAGAGAATCCTCGTGCCGCACAAAATATCACGAAGGAGAGGCTCTCGGTATTTTGGAGGTCTAATGCCAAGGCCTGGGTCACAAGGACCATATTTATTGAGTGGATAAACGTCTGCTTCGGTTCTGCTGTCAAGAACTTTTTAGAAGAGAACAATCTTCCTCTCAAATGTCTCCTGGTACTGGACAATGCCCCTGCTCACCCTCCTGGCCTCGAGGACATCATTCATCCTACATTCTCCTTCATCAAGGCTCTCTATGTTCCACCAAACACCACCCCTTTCCTCCAACCTATGGACCAGCAAGTGATTGCCAACTTTAAGAAACTTTACATGAAGCATCTGTTCAAAAGATGCTTCAAAGTGACCGAAAGCACTCAACTCACCCTCCGTGAATTTTGGAAGGAGCAATTTGATATTGTTCAATGCCTGAAGATGATCGACAAAGCTTGGAATGAGGTTTCACGGTGCACCTTGAACTCCTCATGGAAGAAACTGTGGCCAGCTGTTGTGGCAGAACGAGACTTGAAAGGTTTCGATCCCTCAACCGAAGACGAGGCCGTTGATGATCCTGCCCCTGAGGGTGATGTTGAGGAAATAATTTCAATCGGGAGGTCCATGGGGCTTGTTGGCGATGAGGCTGACGTCCATAACCTTATCAAGGAGCACAGGAAGGACCTTTAGACTGAAGACTTGAAGGAGTTGGAGGCAATGCAGTTGACCATCATTCAAGAAAAGCACAACTCTAGTGGTGGCGAGGACGGGGGGGAGGGGGGCGGGATACTGGAGAAACGACATCGGCAGAAATAAGGGAAGCTATCGGTTGGTATGAAAACCTTACGAGTTTCATAGGGAAAAAAAAAAACACCCAGAAAAACTCCACACAGGTCGTCTTATGGAGAGTGTTAATGACAAATGTATGAGTTCTTTTAGAAATATGTTGAGGAATCATCAAAAACAGGCTTCTTTGGATAGATATTTCTCCAAAAGAGAAGTGTCAGAACGCAAAGATAATATAAGTGATTCTATTAAAAAAGCTGAAAAAAAAGAGTAATTTTTTGT
>NC_090744.1:81476882-81491882 GCF_036898095.1 Palaemon carinicauda | reverse complement strand
ATATATATATATATATATATATATATATATATATATTGATTTAGTGTTATATTGTTTTCATGTCTGGGAAAATACCTTTATCTAACACCTCCCAAAAAACATACACACACACACACGTATATATATATATATATATATATATATATATATATATATATATATATATATATATATATATATATTACATTGGATCCCTTTCTCTGCTTACGGCTCATTTTGCCTTTGCCTACACGTACACCGAATAGTCTGACATATTCTTTTCACATTCTTCTATGTCCTCATGCACGTGGCGCCACAGAGATTGAAAAACAATTATTCTTCGATCAAGGGGTTAACTACTGCAATGTAATTTTTCAGTGAGTAATTTCTTCTTGATAAGGGTAGAAGAGACTCTTTAGCTATGGCAAGTGGCTCTTCTAGGATATGGGAACGCCAAAATCGAACCATTGTTCTCTAGTCTTAGGTAATCCCATAGCCTCTGTACCATGGTCTTCACTCTCTTGGGGTAGAGGTCTTTTGGTTGAGGGTGCACTCGACCACACTATTCTATCTTATTTATCTTCGTCTTGTTATTTTGAAGTTTTTATAGTTTATATAAAATACATTTATTTTAAGGTTGTTGTTATTCCTAAACATCTCTTGTGATGTATTTCCTTATTTCCTTTCCTCACTTGGCTATTTTCACCGTTGGAGCCCTTGAGCCTATAGCATTTTGCTTTTCCAACTAGCGTTGTATGTTAGCAAGTAATATATATATATATATATATATATATATATATATATATATATATATATATATATATATATATATATATATAAATATATATATATATGTATATATGTATATATATATTTATTCAAGTGTATAAATATATATATATATATATATATATATATATATACATATATATATATATATATATATATATTCAAGTATATATATACAGTATATATATGTTTATATATATATATATATATATATATATATATATATATATATATATATATATATATATATATATATATATGTATATGTACACACACACACACATATAAATATATATATATATATATATATATATATATATATATATATATATATATATATGTATATATGTATATAAATCTATATATATATATATATATATATATATATATATATATATTTATATATATAGATATATATATACATATATATATATATATATATATATATATATATATATACATGTGTGTGTATATATATATATATATATATATATATATATATATATATATACAGAGAGAGAGAGAGAGAGAGAGAGAGAGAGAGAGAGAGAGAGAGAGAGAGAGAGAGAGAGAGAGAGAGTTCTCTTGCTTACACTCAGCCATACTATTCTATCTAATTTCTCATCTCTTGTTTTGTTAAAGTTTATATAGCTTATATAGGAGATATTTATTTTAATATTACTCTTCTTAAAATATTTTATATTTCCTTTTTTCCTTTCCTCACTGGGCTATTCTCCCTGTTGGAGCCCCTGAGCTTATAGCATTCTGCTTTTCCAACTAGGGTTGTAGCTTAGCAAGTAATATATATATATATATATATATATATATATATATATATATATATATATATATATATATATATATATATATATATATATACATTATTGAGGTGGTATCATTTAAATATCAAGAAACTACTATCTCTAGTACTAAACCTTTAGAGTTTATGTTTAATGAGTTATTGAAAAAGCAAATCACACAATGACTCATGTCATCATCTCCTCTTACCTCTATTGATACAAAGGGCCTCGTTATATTTCACCAGTATTCTCTAACTTGAGCTTTTATTTCAATTCTTCTCCATTCACCATCTCCTACTTCGGGCTTCATGGTCCTCAGCCATGTAGGCCTAGGTCTTACAACACTTCTAGTGCCTTTTGGATCCCAACTGAACGTTTGGTCAACTAAGCTGTCTTTGGGAGTGCGGAGAGCATGCCCAAACCATCTTCATCTACCCCTCATCATGATCTCATCCACATATGGCACTCGAGTAATCTCTCTCATAGTTTCATTTTTAATCTTGTCCTGCCATTTCACTCCCAATATCCTTCAGAGGGTTTTGTTCTCAAATCTACTAAATTTATTGGAGATTGTTTCATTGTCACACCATGACTCATGTCCATAGTATAACACTGATCTCTCTAAACTGATATATAGTCTGATTTTTATATGTAATTTCAGGCGATTTGATTTCCAAATTTGGCTGAGCCTAGCCATTGTCTGATTTTTTTTTTTCAATCTTTCACTAAACTCTAATTCTAAAGACCATGTATTGGAGATCATAGTTCGTAAATACTTAGATTATTCTTCCTCATTAATCCTCTCTCCTTCCAATGACATTTCATCTTCCATTTCATACTCCGTTCTCATGAACCCTGTCTTTCTTCTATTTATCTTCAGCCCAACTTCTTGAGATATTTCATGTATTGTGGTAAGCAGGTTTTGCAAATCCTGTGGCGTTCTGCCAATAAGGACAGTATCATCAGAATAATCTAGGTCAGCTAAATTCTTATCACCAATCCAGTCCAATCCTTCTCTATCATCTCTGACTGTTCTACACATTACAAAACACATGAGGAGGAAAAACCACATAGGTGACATCACATTCCCTTGGAGTACCCCGCTGTTCACTGGAAATTCATTTGATAAGACTCCATTAATATCAACTTTGCACTTGCTATGTTCATGAACAGACTTAATCAAAATTACATATTTAGGAGGAATTCCATAATAACGCAGGACTCTCAACAAAATTGGCCGGTGCACACTATCACAGGCTTTTTTCATATTCCACAAATGACATCAAAAGGGGATTTCTATATTCTATGCCTTGCTGTACAACATGTCTCAAAATGAGAGTTTGGTCAATGTAACATTACATTTTTTAAATCCTTCGTATTCATCACTCAGGTTTTTTATCAATCTTACTCTCCAGTCTCTTTAGAATAAGCATACTATATATTTTCATAACAACTGACGTAAGTGTTATGCCTCTGGAATTATTGCAATCAGTCAGGTCTCCTTATTTTGCTATGTTTACCAACACTCCTAAATCCCATTCATCAGGATTTGCCTCTTCATGCTACTTCCTACAAAATAATCTTGTAAGTAGTCTAAGAGGCACTTAATTTTCGGCCAGTATCATCTCGGCAGTTATTCTTATCCCAGGGATTTCCTTCTCTTCAGTTTTTTTAGAATATCTTCGACTTCAAACACACTGAATTCATTCATGGGTAAATCAAGTTCTTTATCAGTTTCAGGTATATCAATTAAATTATTCCCTTCATATCTCCTATTCAGAACCTCACTAAAGTATTCCATCTAATGTTGTCTTTCTTCATCTTCTGGTGCTACAAGAAAAATCTCTCTTTTTTATACGTATATGCTTCTTCTTCCTCGCCCTAATCGAGAATTAATTAATAATTCTATGAACAATTTTTACACCATAGTCAGTTCCTGAATTCATAGCATAGTCAGCTTCATCTGCTTTTCTATCTAAATATTTTCTAAATTGTTATTGGCTTTTCTTTTGACCTCACATACAATACTGGAATTCTTAGCAAGCCATACCTTATAATTTTCATGACTTCCTCGAAAACTTCGAACATACAATTTCTGTCTTAGTATCTTTCATATAGTATCCCAAATATCATTTGATATCCATTGCTTTAATGACTAGGTTAAGTGAAACCTTGAAGT
This sequence comes from Palaemon carinicauda, assembly GCF_036898095.1. NCBI lineage: Eukaryota > Metazoa > Arthropoda > Malacostraca > Decapoda > Palaemonidae > Palaemon > Palaemon carinicauda. The sequence continues at coordinate 81,488,135 of NC_090744.1, read as the reverse complement.
CAAATCCCTCTAAATTGCATATAAAAATCTGGATATATAGCAGTTTAGTGAGATCGGTGCAACTGTATTGACATGAGTCCTGGTATGACAATGAAACAATATCCAACAGATTGTGTAGATTTAATAACAAAGCCCTCAGAAGAATACTGAGAGTTAAATTGCTGGACAAGATTAGAAATGAGACTATAAGAGAGATTACTCGAGTGACATTTGTGAATTATATCATGATAAGGGGTAGGTCGAGATGGTTTGGGTATGCGCTACGGACTCCCAAAGAGAGATTAGTTCATAAAACTTTAAAGTGAGCTCCAAAAGGTATCAGAAGAGCTGAAAGATCTAGGCCTATATGGCCGAGACGATGAGGCATGAAATAGACGATGATGAATGGGGCAGTATTGATATTTAAGCTCAAGATATAGACGGGCAGCCGAAATCTACTGTAAATGAATCCCTTCACATCAATAAGCGTAGGAGAAGATGATGAAGAAGATATATATATATATATATATATATATATATATATATATATATATATATATATATATATATATGTGTGTGTATATATATATATATATATATATATATATATATGCATATATATGCATATATATATATATATATATATATATATATATATAAATATATATATATATATATATATATATATATATATATATATATATATATATATATATATATATATATATATATCATCCATGAATTGAACCTAATGTCAAATTTAACTTTGAAAATATCAAGTTTTGTATATTTAAAATGCAACAATGCACTGAGGCAGTGGAACATTAAACAAAATATGGCGAAGGAATACTTGTCATGAGTTTTTATATATATATATATATATATATATATATATATATATATATATATATATATATATACATATATATATATATATATACATATATATATATATATATATATATATATACATACATACATATACCAAGGCACTTCCCCCAATTTTGGGGGGTAGCCGACATCAACAAATGAAACAAAACAAAAAAGGGGACCTCTACTCTCTACGTTCCTCCAGCCTAACAAGGGACTCAACCGAGTTCAGCTGATACTGCTAGGGTGCCACAGCCCACCCTCCCACATTATCCACCACAGATGAAGCTTCATAATGCTGAATCCCCTACTGCTGCTACCTCCGCGGTCATCTAAGGCATCGGAGGAAGCAGCAGGGCCTCCAGGAACTGCGTCACAATCGCTCGCCATTCATTCCTATTTCTAGCACGCTCTCTTGCCTCTCTCACATCTATCCTCCTATCACCCAGAGCTTTCTTCACTCCATCCATCCACCCAAACCTTGGCCTTCATCTTGTACTTCTCCCATCAACTCTTGCATTCATTACCTTCTTTAGCAGACAGCCATTTTCCATTCTCTCAACATGGCCAAACCACCTCAACACATTCATATCCACTCTAGCTGCTAACTCATTTCTTACACCCGTTCTCACTCTTACCATTTCGTTCCTAACCCTATCTACTCGAGATACACCAGCCATACTCCTTAGACACTTCATCTCAAACACATTCAATTTCTGTCTCTCCGTCACTTTCATTCCCCAGAACTCCGATCCATACATCACAGTTGGTACAACCACTTTCTCATATAGAACTCTTTTTACATTCATGCCAAACCCTCTATTTTTTACTACTCCCTTAACTGCCCCCAACACTTTGCAACCTTCATTTACTCTCTGACGTACATCTGCTTCCACTCCACCATTTGCTGCAACAACAGACCCCAAGTACTTAAACTGATCCACTTCCTCAAGTAACTCTCCATTCACCATGACATTCAACCTTGCACCACCTTCCCTTCTCATACATCTCATAACCTTACTCTTACCCACATTAACTCTCAACTTCCTTCTCTCACCCATTCTTCCAAATTCTGTCACTAATCGGCCAAGCTTCTCTTCTGTGTCTGCAACCAGTACAGTATCATCCGCAAACAACAACTGATTTACCTCCCATTCATGGTCATTCTCGTCTACCAGTTTTAATCCTCGTCCAAGCACTCGAGCATTCACCTCTCTCACCACTCCATCAACATACAAGTTAAACAACCACGGTGACATCACACATCCCTGTCTCAGCCCCACTCTCACCGGAAACCAATCACTCACTTCATTTCCTATCCCAATACATGCTTTACTACCTTTGTAAAAAAATTTTCACTGCTTGCAACAACTTTCCACCAACTCCATATAACCTCATCACATTCCACATTGCTTCCCTATCAACTCTATCATACACTTTCTCCAGATCCATAAACGCAACATACACCTCCTTACCTTTTGCTAAATATTTCTTGCATATATATATATATATATATATATATATATATATATATATATATATATATATACACACATATATATATATATATACATATATATATACATACATATATATATACCCTAATCTCACATATTCCCTGCTAATTCGTGCAAACCCGTGAGGTACCGTGTACGACTAAATGTAAATTACTTTCCACCTTATTTGTACTTTTTCGAGATCTTACAATGCACGTTATTGGCTGATAGTATGGAGTGAACCAATGAGAGTATGAAGATTTGACCAGGAAGCAGAGTGTCACATTACTGTATCTCGCCATGTAGGCTATCCCGAATCCAATTATATGCAATCCTCATCAGTTGTATTTGGTCACATTTCCTTTCAGTAATCTGAGTAAAATTTATGTGTTTTTTAGTTTTGGTTCAAGCCTTACAACGCCACCCTAACGCCCTGCTACTTCTAAAGCTTCTGGTTGTGAGCATAAGCGGCAAATAAAGATACTGACCATAGTTGAGAAGGTAATTTTTTTTGACATGTTGGAAGTTTCGTAGCAGTCTTACGCCATTACAGCACCAATGAGTCTTCTGTTCACTACATAAGAAAGATAAGAAGAATATCGTAGTCGCTATTCAAACTAGGTAGCAATACATTCAACGGTGAGTAGAATCACGTATTCTGAGAGAGAGAGAGAGAGAGAGAGAGAGAGAGAGAGAGAGAGAGAGAGAGAGAGAGAGAGAGAGAATGTAAAATAAGAACTGTTTATGATTAAATTACTTCTAGTAATGTTTACTAGAACTGCTTATACACTGTTCACGGTATTATAATTATTATTACTAGCCAAGATACAACCCTAGTTGGAAAAGCATGATGCTATAAGCCCGAGGGCTCCAATAGGGAAAAATAGCCCAGCGACGAAAGGAAATAAGGAAATAAATAAATGATGACAATAAATTAACAATAAATCATTCTAAAAACAGTAACAACGTCAAAACAGATATGTCCTATATAAACTATTAACAACGTCAAAAACAGATATGTCCCATATAAACTATAAAAAGACTCATGTCAGCCTGGTCAACATTAAAACATTTGCTCCAACTTTGAACTCTTGAAGTTTTACTGATTAAACTACCCGATTAGGAAGATCATTTCACAACTTGGTAACAGCTGGAATAAAACTTCTAGAATATTGTGTAGTATTGAGCCTCATCATGGAGAAGGCCTGGCTATTATAATTAACTGCCAGCCTAGTATTACGAACAGGATAGAATTGTCCAGGGAGATCTGAATGTAAAGGATGGTCAGAGTTATGAAAAATCTTATGTAACATACATAATGAACTAATTGAACGACGGTGCCAAAGATTAATATCTAGATCAGGAATAAGAAATTTAATAGACCCTAAGTTTCTGTCCAACAAATTAAGATGAGAATCAGCAGCTGAACACCAGACAGAACAATATTCAAAACAAGGTAGAATGAAAGAATTAAAACACTTTTTTTCAGAATAGATTGATCACCGAAAATCTTGTAACACTTTCTCAATAAGCAAATTTTTTGTGCAATTGAAGAAGACACAGACCTAATGTGTTTCTCAGAAGTAAATTTGCTGTCGAGAATCACACCTAAAATTTTAAAAGAGTCATAAAAATTTAAAGAAACATTATCAATAGTGAGATCCGGATGTTGAGGAGCCACCGTCCTTGACCTACTTACAATCATACTTTGAGTTTTATTAGGATTCAACTTCATACCCCATAATTTGCACCATGCACTAATTTTAGCTAAATCTCTATTAAGGGATTCACTAACCCCAGATCTACATTCAGGGGATGGAATTGATGCAAAGAGAGTAGCATCAAATGGTTATGCAACAAGCTTGTTTTCTAGGCCAAACCACATATGTGTATATAGTATGAAAAATAATGGGCCAAGAACACTACCCTGTGGAACACCGGATATCACAATCCTATACTCACTATGGTGCCCATCAACAACAACTCTTTGAGAGCTATTACTTAAAAAGTCAATAATAATGATAAGAAACGACCCACCTACTCCCAACTGTTTGAATTTGAAAACAATGGCCTCATGATTAACACTGTCCAAGGCAGCACTAAAATCAAGGCCAATCATACGAACTTCCTGACCACAATCAAAAGATTTCTGTACAGCATTGGAGATTGTAAGAAGGGCATCACATGCTCTAAGGCCTTTACGAAAACCAAATTGCAAATTAGGGAATAGATGATTTCCTTCAGCAAACCTATTAAGACGTTTTGCCAGAAGACGTTCAAAAACTTTAGATAATATGGGAGTTATGGAAATTGGGCGGTAATGATTGGGACTTGAGCTACCACAAACACATTTACATAGAGGAGTAACATTACCAATTCTCCAGCAAGTGCTAAAAGCTCCTCTTCTTGCTAACTTGCGCAAAATAACAGATAACTTTATAAAAAACAAAGGAAAAATACCATTTAGGTCCACACCTCCATTAGCATCAAGGTCTATCAACAGAGCTTTAATCTCACGAGATCGAAAAGCTAAACTAGTTAGTTTAGCCTCAGGAAAACAGGAATGAGGAAGTTCAAGTTTTTCATTACTCTGTTTATTGTCAGCCAACAGGGTTGTCTTTTCCTTTGGACAGTGAGTGACTGAGCCATCTGGTTTAAGTAAAGGAGGAACTGTTGCATCAGCACCAAAGAGTGCAGATTTAAGGGTAGACCACCATTATGTTCCTGAGTTGTACCAGAAAGGGTTTCTTTTATGGTTAAATTGTACTCCTTTTCAGTTGAGGCATAAACTCTCTGAGCAAAAGCTCGAAGCTGAGTATAGTTGTTCCAGGTCAAATCTGATCTGTTACCCTTCCAAAGATGACACGCCTTCTGCTTCTCCAAATAAGCACGTCCTACTGAACACTTTTTTTTTTTCATAAATATGAAAGTGATTACTGTATAATACTATACAAAAGATGATATAGATATAGGTAGGATTATTATTAGTAAGGGGGAGGTTTATGGAGGTTAGAAATGGTTTGAAATATAAGTTATTAATGAAATAAAGAGGGTGTCGCTACTTAGCGAAATTTCACCTATTGCGGAGGAAAAGGGAGGGTCGCAGAACCAATTACCAACGATAGTATTGGGCAAAAAAAGAAAAAAAATCTTTATAATGGATAATAATCCGACAATATATGCAATTAATTACTGCCAGGTGCTTTGGGTACAAAAAGTATTCTAGGAAAAATATTTTTTATATTTATTACATCTTTTATTTATTTTAGAAAACAAACTTTGTTTTTTCTTTGGATATATTCTCATTCTGAGCAATCTATAAATGTAGAATTAAAGTTTTTGTCTTATATATATATTTATATATATATATATATATATATATATATATATATATATATATATATATATATTTATATAAATATATTTATATATATAAATATATATATATATAAATATATATATATATATATATATATATATATATATGTGTGTGTGTATGTCTCTATATATGTATATATACACACACACACACATATAGATATATATATATATATATATATATATATATATATCTATATGTGTGTGTGTGTGCGTGTATATATATATATATATATACATATATATATATATATATATATATATATATATATATATATATATATATATATATATATACATATATATACATTGTATATATATATTACATATATATATATATATATATATATATATATATATATATTTATATATTTATATTTATATATATATATATATATATATATATATATATATATGTGTGTGTGTGTGTGTGTATGTGTGTTTGTATATGGGCTGGCATGCGTGTGTGTGTGTTTGTGTATCGGCTGACATGCGTGTGCGTGTGTGTGTGTGTGGGCGGGATTTCTCTTCATAGATGATCAACATCTTTATGCCTTTAGTTCTACAAGAAGTGAATGAGAAAACGAGTAGTGAGTTGAAGGTGGTATGGGGGTTTTTTTCAGATGATATTCTTGTCTAAATATTTCTTTCTCTTGTACTTAGCAACCCATCTGAGGATCATATGCTGGAATTGTATTTACTATCTGATCCTCTATTATCGTTGACATTTTTAAAATACTATCAATTATTTTCTTTACATCTAACACTTTTTCCTTCCAGTTATTACTCCTCATGGCACAAACTTCGTTTTTCCTTCTCTTGACCTGCTGTGATAGAGTTTATTCAAATTTCCCATCTCTTTAGTTCCATTTCCTTGTCATCTTGTTTTCTGGACACGTTTATATGTATTCATCTCCTCACCATCACATCCAGTATCACTCTCAGTCTTCCCTTTAAAGTATCACATTCCAAGTAACAGTTTTGATCTTCTATTCAGTGACAAGCTTCTTTGGCCGCAGTCATGAACCCATTTATCACACTAACAGGAAGATCCTGATGCGCGTCGCTTATATGATCGCCCTGGCCGCATCGATATTTCAAATAGCATCAGTAATGGTTAATGATCTGGCACTGGGTAATTTATGATGTCGTACCTTTTCAGTCATCAACCACAATTATGGTAGTGGGCCTAGCCTTTTGTTAAAACAAGGCTGCAAGGAAACAGCTATCCTTTTAGTAACTTTCTACGACACTCAGGATGTATGGTGGCAGTATTCACAGAATTTATGAATATGGGGCTATAGATACCCATGCCAGGGTCTCTGAGGCCATTCAATGGCCAAGTGCAAACTTAACACAGAAGAACACGAAGCACGTGCCCCTTAGGGCTGAAGGATTAGCGTCAATCACCCGTAATTAATGGCTACAGAATGGGGAACAATAATGACATTAACAAATAGGAAATCCGTTGTGTCCAAAAATTAACCATATTTTCATAATATTCACTCAGACTTATTTGCTTTAATGTCATTTTTTCTTTTGAAGGGGAGAGAAGTAAGATTTTTTATTAGAAATTTTCTGTTTTTTAAGTATCTAGGTACCTAGTTTTACAAAATATTTATAATTCCGGTTGTATAACATTACTTTATGTCACTATCTTAAAAACTTGCATATATTCTATACTACTTCATATTTTCAGTGCGTATCCCTTCTCAAGAATATGATGATGATAGCAATGACCTTAAAATGTTTTCCAGATGATTAGAAAAACGTGAGAGAAATTTTTAATAATGGATTCTCTAATAATTAACAACGAAATTTATATCGTTGTTTATTAAAGAAAGCGTGAAATAAATTCGCATCAGTTATTGTCTTTATCAAGGGTATATAGATTTTTTATTAGAATATGAAATTCGTATCATTATAATAGGAGATATCTAAAAAAAATTGGTAGGTATTGGAATAAAATTAATAAATAAATTCAATGATAGAATAAAAATTAGAAATTAGAAAATCCAGAGTTTTATTCACTATATTTCCAGCAGCCCTTCGTGTTATACAAGTGTCCTCACTTAATAAAAAGGAAATATTATTCAACCATTTTAACCAACAACTGGCACTGATTGAAAACCAAACCAATACACGTAAAGGTCAAACGTCACTTCATCATTATTCTTTTGTTTGTTTCTCACTATGAGAATTTTTCTGTAATGGAAAGGAATGTTATGTTTTTTTTTTTTTTTTTTTTTTCGTTAGCGATTGAGAAAAAAATAAACATATAACATATCTCCTTAAATATCAAAGATTTTAATTTCGTATGCATAACTTAATTGAGATCCTTTTCCAATTGCTTGTGGAGTTTATTCAATCTAAGTTTTCGTTGTATTTCTAAACTTTTATATCGTTCTTATTCCTCAGTTCGGATGGAAATAATTCCATTTGAAACTTTTGAAACGTTACAATTAAAAGTTCATCTTCGTATTAGTCTTGGGGGCAAAATATAAGCAACGAATGATTCATTCTACATTTATATGTTCAAAAATTAATTTGATACAAACCAATAACTATTCAGTGAGGTTCATCTAATCTGATACACGAACAATAAATATGTTTCCCTCACTATTTTTCTCTGCTTTACTAAAAGCCATGATAAAGAGGACGGATACACGTACACTCAATACATAGCAAGATTGCACTTACGCTGCTATTGAAGGCATTAGAAATTTGAGAATAAGTGATGATGTAATATTTCATTTAGTTAATTCAGTAAATAAGCTCATTATAAATAGGCTTACCTTGATCGCTGTATAAGTTCTTATATCATATATATACAAATTAAGTAAAGAAAACTTTCTGAGATTTAACTTCAGAGTTTGCTATAATTCTTCAATTTGATACAAGGATACGGTTTCATTAAAAACGACGCAATTTAATTTTGGTCGTTTTCAAACGGTCTGGTCTATTGATTCAAGTATCCAATAAAAGTTTTGTAAAATGAGTCAACAACACTTTTGAAATGCCCCGCATCTCTCCCTTTCTCTTCTAAATCTCCAAGAATCTTAACTGTTGTAGTTGGGATGCAATAATGTCCACTTTTGAGTACTACTTAATCATTAATCTACAACCAACATGTAATAGCTGGTTTACTGATCGTATTATACTTATATAAATGGAAAAAGGAGCACAATTCAAAGAATGTTGCCTCTGAAAAATTATCAATTCATTACGATTTTCATAGGTAATGGGGGAGACATGATACGCAAATTCCACTAGTATGTCCTCCCACCAAGGTAGTGATTTTATAGGGGACAGAGATTTGATATGGGGGACTGTGTGTGTGTGTGTGGGGGGGGGGGGGTTACGTCTGGTCACCCTAACCATCTCTGTAGTTTGGATCTCATTGAGCAGGCTCCAATGAATATAATACTTAGGCTATGCAAAGCAGACTGATCCACGTTTTGCGGTTTCGTTTTCTCTCTAATTGACAAGAGACAAAATAATAGCAATAAGTGATTTCTCTTTATTCCACATTTTTCTGGAATAAAATAGCAGCAACCTTTCCATGTCGGTCACTGAATATACTGACATTTCACTCAGCAATCAATAATGAACGTATGTTTAGTGAACTGACAGTGCCAAAATGGTGACAGTAATTCTAATGACAGTAATACCGATCGTACGAATTTTCCTTAAGAAGTATTAGCATAAACTAATATTCAATACTGCTGTTGTTAGGGGTGGAGAGAGATAAAGGTAGGGTGTTGGCCGGTGTTTCGCGCTGAAGTGCATAATATAACATTCAGCAACAAATATGCCATTGCTTTAAAGTGGCTGGCTTTAAAATGTCATATCTCCTGTTTAAAGTGAGTTTAATAATAATAAGTTTTCTAAAAACCCAGACTTTACTTCAAGCGGCATATTTGCAAAAAATTACACGTAAATAAAGCAATACTAAATTAATTGGTAGAAGGGAATAACCAGGAGTTGATCAACTGGACCAATCATGAGTATTCGACTGAGAGTATCACTCAGGGTCTTGGGAATGACGTCATCGGCTATAATGGACTGCTACAATATTAGATAAGATAAGATAAGCTTTGTAAACAGGAGATTCAATGTCTCCGCACTATACTGTATATAGTTTGAGCTTGAGTAGGAGAGAGCTGAAAAGGTGAAACTGGTTAGTGGATATGAGTGGTACAGAAAGGGTGGAATAAATATTCATGTAGATGAAAATACTAGAAAAAAAAATAGGAATGAAATTTTATTCATTTATTGTGGTCACTGAGACGTCTACATGCTTTGAGATTCGATCTTTAGTTGGGAGGGATGCCTGAACTTAAATAGAGAGAGAAGAGAAATTGCGTGCGAGAGATGAGCTAAAGAGAGGTCAAGCATGGTTTAAGTTGGGTTATTTTACTTCAACCTGGTGCTGGTGTTACGTTATCTTGGTATCTGGGGGGAGGGTAGCTGCAGAGAGTCTGAAAATGTATCAACATTGGAAATAATATGTTTTACGATTGTTGTCGCAGTTATAGGAGTGTTGAGGTTTAAATCCTCTCTTAGTAGGCTTGTTTCTGGACAATTCAATAAGCAGTGTTGCAGAGGTTCACCAGTTAGTTGCTGACAGTTGTCATTCACATAAACAAAATGTCCTTTTGTGAATCCTGGGATATCAGCCCTCCTTGTAGTTGTAGCAGGTGAGCACTTCTCAAATTAAGCACTTTTGAGTAAGATGAACAAAAGTCTTGAGTATAAAGGGTGTTAAGAAAAAACATAGACGTAAATTGATGGTGCATCTGCACACAAAATCCAATTTGTAGCCTGCATAATTGGTTGTCCTATAGACCTTGTCAGTGTTTAAGATTCTTTACTAATAAATAAAGTTTACAGGTACACTTGTTAGGATGCTGGGATAAATATTAGAACCTGCTCTAAAATGTAGGGGTATGTTGTCTCTGGAGTGTTGATTCATTATTCAGTTCACAGCCTGTAATAATTACTTTTGCTTTGACCTTCTCACCTGAACATTTCTCCTGGGAAACTTCATTGAGAATTTTGGTAGCATTTGTCCTAAATTTAACAACAATCTTACTGATAAAGAATTAATCACAAAACTGTCTAGGTATTTGTTTCTTTAGGTGGCGAAAACTATACGGTTCCTCTTTATTTAGGTACAGTATCCCATAGTTCACAAGATAACTTATGGCTGTCTCTTGTGATAAACTTTCTGAAGATCATCCATTAAGCTTTTAAATGCTTCATGTCAAGACGATTCGTTTGTCCAACCAGGTTTTTATTTTGTGTTTTACAGAATAATCAAAATCAGTTTGGGATAGACTTACCAGATAAAAATTTCTATTCCACAAGTACTGTTTCAACTGTGTGAACGTCATCAATCAATTATAATCTGCATTGCTCTTATTTAGAACAATCATCTGTAAGGCTCAAGTAACCGGTTCTGAAAATCCAATGTTCAATCTGATAATCAATTGTTTTGAAACTATTTTTCTTCCCATAATATTTACCA
>NC_090744.1:81469382-81474382 GCF_036898095.1 Palaemon carinicauda | reverse complement strand
ATTTTTCATTCTAGCTGCAATCCACCTAATATGACTAAGCGCTTGCTACCCAGATCGATGGTTATGTAAAGAAAAATACAATGGATTTATCGGGGAAGTGTTAAAGTTATTTTCTTAAATGGATTTCAAGTAGATCTTTCTCTCTGAGAGAATAGATTGAAACCTATAAGGATTTTTATGTGTGAATGCGTATGTATAATTGTATCCATGTGAAAATGCATCTAATTTATTCAAATAATTCTTTTTTTGTTGGAAATAGACGCAGGCAATTGCTGCCCTAAATATTTGAAATATATTGAAAATATGCTTTAAATCAACCAAACATAGCTGTTTATATTTCAATATATCTATTGTTTTTTTTTTTTTTTTTTTTTTTTGTCTTCCATACAACATTTTGAAAATATAGCATACTTGTAACAAATATCAATTAAAAAACGTTTGTTTAAAATATTTGCCAATATGTGTGCAATATAATGCAAACAACGCAGGCTCTCATCCAATGCCAGGTCATAATTCTCTCTCTCTCTCTCTCTCTCTCTCTCTCTCTCTCTCTCTCTCTCTCTCTCTCTCTCTCTCTCTCTCTCTTCAAATCAACAGAGTAATTCTACTGTTTAGTCAGCAATCTATTCCTTGCCGCCCTGTTATGACTATTCTAAGATTCTAAGATGTAACGGTATTTATTATACTTCATGTTTCTTACTGGTAAGAATTGTGAAATGTAAATATTCATGATATAATGTAATATGTAATGACCGTTCTGCCTTTAGGTACGCCGCACTTTTTTTCATTCATATACGTTTCTTTTTATCTTAATTTACGTATTTTTTTTTCCAACACATATATTATTAAATGCTACCAGTTTTAACCAATATGTGTATATCTTCTTATTTCTGATCATGATGTCCTTCTCTCTTATTAAACTATACAAAATTACATACAGCTTTCTTTCCATATAAAAACCACATTGGAAAAATATGCATGAGTTAAGATATGATAAACTTACCTTTTATGTATTACAGTCTTCCTTTTTCGTCGTTATTTTCTACTTAAGTATATTGTTGGCTTGAATCCAGGTCTACTACATTTTGTGAAAATGTTCCAAGTGGCAGTTGTTCATATATAATGAAAGGCTTAATGGTATATAGAAAATTTATTAATGTGAATGGTGTAGATGTTTTTTATATCCTTTTTGGAGAGGCCTCTTTACAAAGGAAACTGAAAGCTGTTGTTCGGCTGTAGACACAACTTTTTCTTAAGCGACTACAGAAATAACAAGAGAGGGAGTTGCTTGATAAAGGTCTCTCTCTCTCTCTCTCTCTCTCTCTCTCTCTCTCTCTCTCTCTCTCTCTCTCTCTCTCTCTCACTTCAGTCGTATCCGGAGGAAGGTTTGTTCTTCTATATGACAACAGATAGATTCTGAAAGTAATAACGTTTCCTGTGTTACGAATAAAAATCAAGCCATGAGCAATACCCGATTCGTCTTCTTATTGTCCCAGTATATATTTCCTCTTGAATTCCCATAAAATTTTCATCATACATTTTGTCATCTTTTTTCTAGTGCAACCTATGAAATATTCTCTATGCCACGAACTTCCAATCATTTCCTGTTCTATCCACTATTCTAAAATTCTATTAATTCATCGTTCTGCGTTTCATTCAGGCGGACACGTTTTTGTGCTATAGGGTTTTCACCCGTAACATGGACAAAAGATATATGTATTGTTTAGATATGCATATATGATATTCATTTTCTTTTATTCCCATTATTATGTAATGAACATTGAAACGAATGTTCAAGTTGATCAGGGAAGTTTCCTATACGTCTTTTTTTCACATGATTCTGATGGTAGGGGCGTTAGTGTTGCTTGTGCGATATATGTATATATATATATATATATATATATATATATATATATATATATATATATATATATATATATATATATGTATATATATATACATATATATATATATATATATATATATATATATATATATATATATATGCAAAAAAGTATATCAGTAGAATCATTTGTATTTATCTTCTGTATATCAGTAATGGACTAAAAACAAGGATATGGTTATACGTTCGAGAGTATGTGACTCACATGCGTTACATGGTCCCCCTCCCCCCCCCCCCCAAAAAAAAAATAACACTTACATGTGAAATAGGGAACCCGGCTCTTCAGAGGAGGTCTCTGGTAGGAGATATACAGGTTTTGGGCGATCAATGGAGACCCAGTCTTCTTTGCCACACATGTTGAGGAAGAATGCTTTTGCCGTACGACGTATCATGGGGAAAACGCCCGTGTTAGGGGGTGTTAACGGTGGCTGGCTAAAGTTGTGGGGGAAAACGTGCGTTGCTAAGTGAAGATCTGTTGGTATGTGTTGCTTAGCTGGGAGCTTATAAGTATAGTGGCATGGAGTGAATTTTCCCACATGACATAGGCACTGGAGATTGTCAGAGGAGGTTGCAGACGGAAAAATTCAGCAGGGACGACTAACGGATTGCCATACACCATTTCAGCTGCTGAGTTATCCAGGGCATCTTTAGGAGTGGCCTTTAATCCAAGTAGGACCCAGGTAGGCTGGGTAAACCAGTTGGAGTCCTTGCAGCGAGACATCAAAGATGCGTCGAGGGTGCAGGGAAAATGTTTAACCATACTATTTGCTGCAGTGTTGTATGAGGTTATTGGATGAAGGGTGACACCCCGTAGATTCGCTAATGATGTCTGCCATTTCAAGGTGAAAGTGTACCCCTATCAGAAGTAATATGCTCAGGGATACCAAATCTTGCTATCCATTCTGAGAGTAAGGTGAGTGTTGCCGTTGCCATGGGAATGGCTTCAGGCTAACGAGTGGAGCGTTCGATGACGGTAAACAGATAACGATGTTCGTGTGATGTGGGTAGGGGACCTACAACAGCGATGTGAATGTGTGAAAGCACTACTGAGATTAAGGAAAGGGGCCCAATCCAGAATCAGTGGGGAGATGTACCTTTAAAGTTTTGCATGAAGTACATCTGTGAACCCAATCCTCAGCATACTTATTAATGCCATTCCAAATGAACTTTATCTTCAGTTCTGTGCAGTAGAACAGAGAGTGGATTGTGAAAGGCACTGAATGAATTCAAACACCTGGTGGAGCATGGGAAAAGGTTACCTCGATCTAGGTCTACCTGTACTGATGTCACACATGGAGTCATCGACAGGGATATCTCCCCAATGGAAGGATGTTCAGGATGTCCTACATGATGGGCACTCTAAAAATGTTTGTTAGGCTTGTGCCAAAATGTTGTAATCCAATCACATGGGAATAGCAACCAATGTGTTTCTTGACAGGGCATCGGCAACAAGATTCATTTTCCCAGGGACGTGCTGATGGGTACAATTGTATTAAGCCACGGTGTAGAGATGTTGGGGTTGACGGGCAGACCAGGCATCGGACTGTCGAGTGAAAGTGTGGAACAGAGACATGTGGTCCCTGCGAATGACGAAAAGCCTAGCTTCCAATAAGTGGCGAAAGTGACAGACAGCCAAGCTGTTTGCAGTTATAGGTAGAGTAGCCAGCTTTTGCCTTGGACAGTTTTCTGCTGATGAAGGCCAATGGGCGGGGTGAGCCATTGCCCACCTGCTGAAGGACTGCACCAATAGCAACGTTGCTGGCATCAGTAGAGAAATGGAGAGGTGCATGTGGCACGGGAAAAGTGAGAGCAGAAGCTGTTATTAGGGCATTCTTTGCATTGCAGAAGGCCGCTTCTTGAAGACCACACTTCAGGTCTTTATGCTTGCCCTTAAGGGAGGCGTAGAAGGGTGCAAGAGTAGCTGCGATGGGTGGCAGGAAACGGTGATAATAGTTCATCAGGCCCTAGAATTTATGTAGTGCTCTGAAAGTCGAAGGGTTGGGCAAGTTCTGAATGGCTGCTTACTTCTCAGGGACGGTGTGGACTTCTTCAGGAGTGATGCGGTGCCTTAAGAACGATACTTCGGTGGCATGAAAGGTACACTTGTTGGTGTTCCTCCTTGGATGAGAAGAACAAAAGTATGTCGTCCATGTAACATGTACAGAAGGTCAGGTCCCTTAAGATGCTTTCCATATAACATTGAAAAGTTGCCCCCAACATCACAAAGGCCAAAACAGGATAATTTGAAGGTGTAGATATCGAAGGGTATGGTGAAGACGGTCTTGGGGATATCTTCTGGGTTTATGGGCACCTGACAATACTCCTTCAGGAGATCGAGCAACGAGAAAACCTTTGCTTTTTGCAAGTAGGAGGTTACATCAGCAATATTTGGGAGAGGGTAGTAATCTACTTTGTCTGCATGTTCAGGAGCCTGTAATCACCTCACGAACGCGAAAAGCCTCCTTTCATCTTTCATGAGCTTGAGGACATTTGGTAAAGGGCCATTTCTTCAATTTCGGCGAACATTTGTTTAACAGCTACCGAACAATCTGGTGCCAGATATCTGAATATCGTGATATGGTGGTAAATACCCTGTATGGCAGGAACCGTGGGTGTTTGACGAGATTCTGGGTGGAAAATGTCCGGGTACGACATGAGTGGGTGGGCCTAGACATTTGTAGGTGCGCTGAAGTGGAGAGCATGGTCAGAGGGGCCGGGTTGGAGTGGAGTTGAAGAGTACAAATCTGAGTTGACTAACTGACTGTGTGCGAGGAAGTCCGCTCCAAGGATTAGCAATGTGACGTCAGTTACGAGAAAATCTCAATTATATTTGGCACTTCTAAACGATAATGTGAGGGTCTCATAACCGGGGTTGGGTATCTTAGATCCTTTTGCAGCTACCAGGCAGATGTTGGCAGACTATGTCGTGTTCTTGAGAGTGGCCTCAACAGAAGAGAACGCCAAGCACCCGTGACTTCCCAAATTTACACACCCATACCTGCATCGTGTAAAAAGAAAAGATTAATGACAAGGGAGGCCACCACTGAAAGTGATGGCCTACTTGCACGTTTTTTGGCCACTGACAACTATTCACACA
>NC_090744.1:81461882-81464382 GCF_036898095.1 Palaemon carinicauda | reverse complement strand
TCACTATAAACATATTTTTTTTATCTTCATAATTTAAAAGTAACAAAAGTATTGATCAAATTAAAAAAATTTTAATTTATTATATCTGTTTCATATAAACGAAAAGATAAGTAATTTGACGAAAGATTCTAGTGTAGATAGAAGATGATTGGATATAGCAACGAATATGATGAGACCCATTATAAAGGAAGAGGGATAAAAAAAAAATATGTATGAAAGACTTAGTTGATAAAAATATGTGAAAAAGGAACAACTGGTATATTTTGAAGATTTTTGTTTAATTTCTTAATGAATAAGAAAAGAAAACGAGAAAGTGTCGAAGTGAAGCTCTGAGAATAAATATAAAGAACGAAGGTAAAAAAGATAAATAAGGTAGGTCGACAAATGAAAATTGAAAGTTAACTTGATCTTGATCGTATTTTCATCTACATATTATGTTTAGAATAAATGAATCACAATATATCCCTGACATGACATCCCAAAATGCAAAATATTTACAAAGAAAAGCGATGTATTTTTGAGGAAAATAAAAATTGCAAAAAAATCGTATAAAAAATATTTACTTATTTCATGAATAATTCTTCATTACGATAAACTCAAAGTATACATTATGAACAATGAAAAGTAATTTAACACTTGAGTTTTATAATAAAGTTTTGAAGCAACGATGGTTTTTACTCAAACAACGTTTTCCTTTCCTCACACTATGGCATCATTTTCAGGAAAATCTCGAAAAAGCCCAGTTTTGTTTTCTCTTCGTCTTTGAGTGATAAAAAAAGGTAACTTCTTATTTCCCGAAAGATTTTCCGCGTGCAGGCGTCTTTGCCCTTCGGAAAATAATAAAGAAATATCCTGCAACTGACGAACAACTCCCAGTCATGAATGCAATTTACTGGTCTTGCCTTTGGCTGTTGTCGATAACGTTCATAAACGCACAAGAAGTTGAATTTTATTGTCGAGAAAGCACAATGCCTTTTCTTATCTCACGATCGGCCAACCACTTAAATTCATTTTATAATTGCATACTATCTAAATGTCACCACGTCTCTCTCTCTCTCTCTCTCTCTCTCTCTCTCTCTCTCTCTCTCTCTCTCTCTCTCTCTCAAGCATTTTTCTTTCGTACACACATTTCTCCAACCCTTTCAAGGATCAGTGACTTCAACATTGTCAGATTTCACGCATCATAGGAGTAAAACAATGGATTAGTCTGACCTTGCTCTAAAAAGGAAATAACATTCTCTTTTTGTTGATACTTATACCAAGTGATGTCTTGGGAGTTATGGAAATGTTAAACAAAGTTTTAAGGGAAATTTTAGACTTACAAAAGTCATTTCCGTGGTATAATAATCGCATTATTTACGGATATTACCCCCAAGGAAAGGAGGACAGGTTTAGGTAACATCTATGTTACACAACAAAATTCTATGGCATAGTCAAAAGTCTTGGAAAGATTAAATGTTCATACCTCTGTGAACTCGTGGCAGAGAAGTCCAGCGATTTTTACAGGACACGAAGCAGATCTTTTATTTTGTTCATTCTGGAGTATGAGGGGAACGTTTTGCTGTGACGTCAGAGGCGAACTAAAAATTCAGTTTCCTACCAGTATAAGAAAAGGAATAGTAATGACATAACAACCCTACAGGAGTGTCGTGTCATATAAAGTTATAGTGAAGGATAATATATATATATATATATATATATATATATATATATATATATATATATATATATATATATATATATATATATATATATACATACACACATACACACATATATATATATATATATATATATATATATATATATATATATATATATATATATATATATTTATATATAACATACACATGCATATATATATATATATATATACATACATATATATATATATATATATATATATATATATATATATATATATATATATATATATATATATATATATATATATATATATAATCAGATGTGCGCTACCTTATCAATTGTAATATGTGGTGACCAAATATACAGTAGTTGGGCCATAATGCTAACCCACAAATGCATGAATTAGGAGATTGATTGAACAATTATAGAGTGTCTTCTCTAAAATTTCACGTGTTGAATAGCCAACAATTTTATTCAATCTTGAATAGATAGATTTCACAGTCTTCAGGAAACTAATAAAACCTACATTACATAACCTATTCATTATATATTTTATATAACTTAAACCTCAGTTATGCTTATTAATAAAGGAATTTCTCCCGTAGAACTATAAAAATCTAAATAAAGCATCTGCCGATTAATTGAGTTATATCTTATGTGTTCCAGCGATATATTTGAATGGATTGATATGTTCTGCAAAGGTCCCCAGAACAAGCATTTGAAAAAAGATAAGACAAATAATGACGCTAGAGTTCAGGAAAGGAAATAATTACAGATGATCACGTAAAAAGGAGGAAAACTCTCGCAGGTAATAAAACAGAATGTTGAAAAAAGATAAAAATGAAGAACACCC
>NC_090744.1:81436882-81439382 GCF_036898095.1 Palaemon carinicauda | reverse complement strand
TAGGAAAATTTCCTTACCTCGCCGATCCTTTTCCTCAAATTCTTAATATTTTTTCCATCAGTTTCCTCTTGACCCTTCCCTCTTTCTGCCAACATTTTAATCGATCTGATTCTGAATGTGTCCTATTCGTACTTCAATCGAGTCTAAAGGAGTTTCCTCGATGTACTCGTTAGGGTTTCCAGCCATCTGACAAATATGACATGCACGGCAGAACTGGCTCATATCCTTATGCATGCCAGGCCAGAAAAAGTATTTCATAATCTTCTACGTAGTCTTCCTTATTTTTATATGTCTTTTCTCATGCCTAAGGATATCACCTGTCAACAGTGCGTGAGTCAATATCTGACGGTATATCCCCATTCCGGATTCCCAGGGATATCGGCGGGTCTATGCTTCCTCATAAGCAACATATCCTAGAGATAATAATAGGTGGGAGACTGCTGCATATCTGTCTCATCCACCACACGAAACAATAACTCTGTTAATGTCGCATCCTTCCATTGCAATCCTATCAGCCTTTTCCTTTAGTCGATTTCTTTTAGCGAGGCATATTTGCACCGACTCGCAGCGGTGCCCTTTTAGCTCGGAAAAGTTTCCTGATCGCTGATTGGTTGGTCAAGATAATTCCAACCAATCAGCGATCAGGAAACTTTTTCAAGCTAAAAGGGCACCATTGCGAATCGGTGCAAATCTGCCTCGCTAAAAAAAATGGACTATAGTTTCTTGCCCTGCTTCTAATGCTGAGTCTTCTATTTCTTCCAGGCCTATTGCTTTTTTGTCTTCTTGTCCACCTGTCTGTCGTTCCTTTTCTCTCTCGGGCTCTCGTTTAAGTTCTCCTTTTGCATACAATCAAGGGAATCCTCTTCTTCCAAAAACAAATACTCCAAGTTTATCACTCCTTCGGTTTCTCGTTCTTCTTTACAGCCACTTTTTTTCGTTATACTCCTAGTTGTCACACAACTAGGAAAGAGATACGGGTAGTCCTTTTTGAGTTCAGTTACAGGGCTATATTTCAATGGTTTCTCTGTTACAATAGGACAAGGCACAAACGGCGCTCCACCAACTCCGTTATCCAGCCAATGAATCTTTTACAGCAAAATCAAAATGACCTGTCACCAACTAGCATGACAGTTTAAAACGGCAAATAGGGTAACCTCCTCACCTCCTATTCCCTTCAAAATGACCGAGTCTCCTGTGAGGGACTTCCACCAACTAGTGTACAACTTGTGTCACTACACTATGGTTACAACCTGTATTGCGCAATATCTTGACTGGGGTTTGCTCAATCCCATCAATTGTGGCTATCAGAATTTAAAAAATATACAGTTTAATTTAGAAAATATACAGTTTAAAAATATCCACGCTATTTGGGACTGTCCTGTTTGCCGCGTATACGTTAGCTGGCTTATTTTCCTCGTCATCCTTTCTCGATTGTGAAAGTGAAGTTGAATGATCCTTAACCACTTGGGCGACTGCTCTGGGTTAGTTCAACCAACAATCCTTACTGACAGGGCCTCTCTTGCCACACGTATAACAGACAATATTAACCTTTTGTACGTCTTTTCACGATGCCTGAAGGAGGACGATTCGACGATTGTTGCAGTGGTACTATCGCATTCTGCTTTGGAACAGTACCAGTGGTACTTCTGCTGTAACTATTGAACTTGTTCACATAGTTATTACTGAACCTTTTTTCCATGGTTCGGTGAATACTTGACACTTGGTCGGAACAACGGCTGAAACTTCATTCCCGAGGAGAGATTTATGATTAATAATATTATAATCTTCAGTCTGCGAAGCAGCTTTGTCAAGTTTCCTTAACCCCCCCCCTCTCTCTCTCTCTCTCTCTCTCTCTCTCTCTCTCTCTCTCTCTCTCTCTCTCTCTCTCTCTCTCTCTCTCTCTCTCTCTCTCAAGTACATTTGAATATGTTCAGGAATTCCTTGTAGATATAATTTTTTTCTAAATCAGCCATCTCTATCACGTTAGCAGCCTCTATCCATCTCTTAAAACATCGTCATACTGATAGGCATAACCCAGGAAAGTCATTCTTGTCCTTCCGCAAACTTCGGAAATTTAACTTATAATATTCACAGCTCATTTGATACACTTGCAGTACACTCCTCTTTACTTCTTGATACTCCTTTCTCTGGTCCTGAGACAAGGAAAGATAGGCACTGCGTCCTTTTCCAATAAGGACGCTCTGCACTAACACAAACCATTTATCTTCTGGCCATTCCATCATCAAAGCGACTGTTTCAAAATGATCGAAGAACTCGTCGGGAGCTTCTTCTGTGAATTTCGGAATAAACTTCTGTGCATGTTCCACATTTAACCCTGGACCGGGCATAGTATGGATATTTTTTGTTTGCGTTGCCGATCTTGCATGCACATTCAACAGTTCCAATTCCCTTGCGTCTCTCGCTTTTTCTATCTCTTTCTTCCGATATTATCTCTCTTTCTTCTCGTCTTGCTTCCATTTCCCTCAAATGTTTTGCGATC
>NC_090744.1:81406882-81431882 GCF_036898095.1 Palaemon carinicauda | reverse complement strand
CTCTCTCTCTCAATGTTGTCAAGGCCAGCATAACTCATTTATGGTGTTTTATAAATATCATACAACACCGAACCTCAAACGAAGTTACTTTTTCTTCCATCAGTGATTTAAACAAGATTAATATTGACATAACCTATTGAGCTCTTAACGGCAGTAGTTATTAGGCTGCGACATTCCAAGGATTTATACAGGATTTTACTTATCGTGATATATATATATATATATATATATATATATATATATATATATATATATATATATATATATATATATATATATATATATATATATATATATGTGTGTGTGTGTGTGTGTGTGTGTGTGTGTATGTATGTGTGTGTGCGCGTGTGCGCGTCTTTGTCTCTGTGTGTATTCAATAATTGTAGGGTGATAGTCGAGACATCAGATGAGGACATAGAATGAAATATGGCAACTCTATTTGTAACATTTAGGAAAACAGGAAATGTCTTGATTTACTGTGAGCATTCACCCGCTTTTGTGGGGCACGTGGACAACAGATGGCGCTAGTATATTG
The DNA here is from genome assembly GCF_036898095.1 of Palaemon carinicauda. NCBI lineage: Eukaryota > Metazoa > Arthropoda > Malacostraca > Decapoda > Palaemonidae > Palaemon > Palaemon carinicauda. The sequence continues at coordinate 81,431,347 of NC_090744.1, read as the reverse complement.
CGGGCTTCTCGTTTGTTACTCTTGTTTACTTACGTCAGAGGTGACAGATGAAGAAAATAACCAACAGTGTTCTTTCAAACTGTGATAGAAATATATTTCATTAGGCTTGATAAAATCTATGCTACACCATGAATAAAACAAAATTTATCATTGGGAAAATGTACTAATGGTTTTCTACTCCCATTTAGGCTCGTATGACTTATTTACATGCCTCTATGGTGAAATTGGGAACTAACAAACTTACAACGCTGATTCATCGCCAAAACAACAAAAGCAATGCCGTCGCCTTATGTAAAACAAGTTGCCAGTGTTGTATATATTGTCCCTCAAGAATAAACTATGGTGCATTATTTTTAGTATTTATTAATGCTAAGTTAAGGTAAGATTACAAATTGAATGTAAATTATATATAGTTAAGGCTTGCAGAACATGTGTGCTTTATCAAAGTCGGAGATTATGAATAGAAAAAGGACCATTTCCAGATGACATTGTTTTACCTATGTAGGAGCAAGCTCATACCTCTAAAGAAATACATTAAATACAGAAAATAGCACAGCATGTTTTCTAACCATACTTCTATATGGTATGAGTAAAGTATAACTATTAACAAGGTCCTCCTCCAGGTACATGTCTTTCACATCTGCAAGTCATATTTTCCAGATTATATATAAAAGCAATTCACAGTCTAACCTCAACTTGCATTTGGTAAATGTGCGTGAAGTCTTGAGATTAGTCGTATTCTAATGGCAATATATGCAGTTAGGTGTTTAACAACAATAACAAATATTCATCATCATCATCATCGTCATCTCCTATGCCTAATGACGCAATGGGACAAAGATGTTGTCAGTCATCTCTTTCTTAAGCTTTTAAATCAATACTTCTACATTCATCATCATCTACGTTACGCTTCATAGTCCTCAGCCATGTAGGTTTAGGTTTCCATGTCTTCTAGTGCCTCGTGGAGCCCAGATAAAAGTTTGGTGAACTCATTTCTCTTCGGGAGTGCAAAGACATGTCCAAAATATCTCCATCTACCCCTCACCATGATCTCATCCACATATGGCATTCGAGCAATTTGATTATAGTTTCATTTCTAGTTCTGTCCTGTCATTTAACTTCCAATATTCTTCTGAGCGTTTTTTTCTCAAATCAACAAAATATGTTGGGTATTATTTCATTGTCACACCACAACTCATGTCCATACAGTAACACCAATCTCAGTAAATTGAAATATAGCCTGATTTGTCTGATGTTATAGTAACATTCGAATGAACCCTCTAAATACATGAACCCGTGGAGCTTTGTTTTTTTAGCAAATTAGTTGGGTGCATCGGTAATATGTGATGCTGATCACGGACTGGGTGCGCACAGTTCTTTTATATGTAGGCTTTCCTGTATTCCCTTTACTATCTTTGATTTGTATGCTTTTGGTTAGGCTTGAGAAGGCCTCGCCCATTTCATAGAAATAGTAAGAAGAGCAACTCTTTTTTTTTTTTTTTTGACAAGGTGAAATTAAAGACATCTGTTGAACTATTTTCACCGAGTTTCAGTAAAGTTTTAAACCTAACTGTACATGTACCAAATGTGCTCACATGAAGAAGACTGGCTAACAATATATGCTTTTCTGTCTTATTTTCTGGGCAAACTTTATGATTCTGATGTATTTAGCTATCAAATCTGACATTTTCAACCTCTTTCACAATACCATAGTATGAATAGTTTTAAATATATAAACAAACAAATAAAAAAATAGGCAAAATATACTTTAGATGTGCGGCTAACGTTTATTTATAAATAACTTATAGAATATAAGTAACAAGGCGTCAGAATACTTTTGTTTCAAGATGAAAATGGAAATTATATTAATAAGATAAAAGGAGTGATAAAAATGGCAAAAGAATTCCATAAAACTCTATGCAAAGTGATAAAAGACATAACTTTGAGGTTAGAAATAATGAAATACCTGAACTATTACCAACCTTGACAGGAGGAGCAGTAAAACAACATTGAAACTTAGGAAAAGATAGCCTATCAATTGATTTAATAATAGATGGAGGAGGTTTCATAGGATAATACTAGCTAATCTTTGCACAAAACTTCTCTAAGGATACTCTATACCTACATCTTGGAAAACATTATCATTATACTAGTTCACGAAAAGGGGAACACAAAAAACATGAAAAATAGCCACCAAATAAGTATAGGCTTTTTTTTTTCTTTTTTTTTCTTTTTTTAGGGCAAAGGTAGACCTTGGCATTAATAATAAATACCACAAAATAAAACTTACAGTCTATCAAATATCTAATTTCACATCTCAATGATAATCTCTGGCACCAATGTGCAGCTACTTTTTATGCATGTTCCATAATATACTTCCTAATTCAATTTATCTATTAAACTAAGAGCTTCCTAAACTGTATTGTGACGGGCCGAGAGAAGGTTGTGATTCAAAGGCAGGATGCAAGCAACTGAGTAAATTTATTATAAAACACTCTCCTTTATATACAAAAGCTCAAAGCAACAAGAAATTTCATGTTTGAAAAAAAGACAATGTTACAGAGGAAAAAAGCAGACACGTTTAATCTGGTTCATTTTAGTGCGAGGGGAGAGCAAAGGTACTAGCATAATATATACACAAAATGAACTATATACATGTTAAATAGGGCGCCCTGATCTAGAGAGGCAAACTGTAGGCGGGTCATCTGGCAGGAGATAAGCAGGATTTAGACGATCAATAGAGACCCAGTCTTCTTTGCCACGAATGTTTAGTAGGAATGCTTTCGGACTGCTTCGGATCACAAGGAAAGGGCCTGTGTAAGGGGACGTTAGTGGTGGCTTGCTAGTGTCGTTGCGCTGGAAGACATGCATTGCAGAGTGCAAGTCTGTCGGAATGTGATGCTTCGCTGGGGGCTTGTACGTCTGGCGGCATGGAGTAAATTTTCCCACGACGTGACGTATGCGCTGGAGATCGTCGGAGGAAGTTGTAGAAGGAAAAAATTCGGCAGGGACGACCAACGGATCGCCATACACCATTTCAGCTGCCGAGACGTCGAGGACATCTTTCGGAGTGGCCCTTAGTCCCAGGAGGACCCAGGGAAGCTGAGTAAACCAGTTGGAATCCTTGCAGAGGGACATCAAAGCTGCTTTGAGGGTGCGATGAAAACGTTCAACCATTCCATTGGCAGCGGGGTTGTTGGCCGTTGTGTGATGTAGAGTGATGCCCAGGAGATTCGCTAATGATGACCACAATTGAGATGTGAAAGTGGTTCCCCTGTCAGAAGTAATATGCTCAGGGATACCAAATCTTGCAATCCATCCAGCGAATAAGGCAGATGCACATGAGGCGGACGTTGCAGTTTCCATGGGAATGGCTTCAGGCCAACGAGTGAAGCGGTCGATGACGGTAAACAGGTAACAATGTCTTTGTGATGTGGGTAGGGGACCTACAACGTCGACATGAATGTGTGCGAAACGACGCTGAGGTTAAGGAAAGGTGCCCACTCCTGAATCCGTGTGTCGATGTACTTTGGAAGTCTGGCAACCTTAGAAATGCCGTGCCAAATGAACTTCGTCTTCAGCAGCTGTGCAGTAGAAGGGCACGAGGGATGTGAAAGGCCGTGAATGAAATCAAACACCTGCCGGCACATGGGAGCAGGGATCCAAGGTTGCGGTCTACCAGTACTGACGTCACAGAGGAGGGTGGTGTTGGAGTTTTCGAGGGGGAAGTCTTCCCAACGGAGGGACGTGCAGGATGTCCTACATGCTTCATACTCTGGATCCTGTCGTTGGGCTTCAGCCAGGGCGTTGTAATCCAATCCCAGTTGAATGGCAGCCAACGTGTTTCTTGACAGGGCATCGGCAACAGGATTAATTTTCCCAGGGACGTATTAAAGGGTGCAATTATATTCAGCCACGGCAGAGAGATGTCGGCGTTGACGGGCGGACCAGGCGTCAGACTGTCGAGTGAAGGCGTGTACCAGAGGCATGTGGTCTGTGCGAATGACGAAGGGCGTACCTTCTAAGAAATGGCGAAAGTGACGGACAGCCAAGTGCACCGCCAGCAATTCGCGATTCGAAGGTAGAATAACCCGATTCTGCCTTGGACAGTTTTCTGCTGAAGAAGGCCAATGGGCGGGGCGAGCCGTTGACCACCTGCTCGAGTACTGCATCAATAGCGACGTTGCTGGCATCGGTGGAGAGACGGAGAGGGGCATGTGGGATAGGAAAAGTGAGAGCCACAGTGATTGATAGGGCTATCTTTGCATTGCAGAAGACCGCTTCTTGAAGGGGACCCTACTTCAGGTCCTTTGGCTTGACCTTGAGGAAGGCGTAGAGGGGAGCAAGAGTGGCGGCAATGGCTGGCAGAAAACGGTGATAATAGTTGATCACGCTCAAAAATTCTTGCAGAGCTTTGACGGTCGAGGGCGCGGGGAAGTCCTGAACGGCTGCTACCTTCTCAGGGAGGGGATGGACTCCTTCAGGAGTGATGCAGTGCCCTAAGAACAACATTCGTTGGCGCCAAAGGTACACTTGTCGTACCGGACTACAAGGCTGTTTTGTTGCAGGCGGTCGAGCACGATGCGCAGGTGACGGAGGTGTTCCTCTTTTGAGGAGGAGTACACAAGTATGTCGTCCACATAACATACACAGAAGGGGAGGTCCCCCAAGATGCCATCCATGAGATGTTGAAACGTGTCCCCAGCATTACGAAGGCCAAAACAGGAGTAATTGAAGGTGTATGTACTAAATGGAGTGGTGATGGCAGTCTTGGGGATGTCTTCTGAGTTCATAGGCACCTGATAATACCCCTTCAGGAGGTCGAGCGTAGAGAAAACCTTCGCTTTGTGTAGGTAGGAGGTCATGTTGGCAATATTTGGGAGGGGATAGTGATCCGGTTCTCTTTGCATGTTGAGGCGCCTGTAATCCACGCACGGATGGAGGGAGCTGTCTTACTTCAGAACGATGTGTAAGGGTGACGACCATGGGCTGGAGGCCTTTTGCCAAAGGCCCGTTTCCTCCATTTCGGCGAACGTCTGTTTGGCGGCTGCCAATCGTTCCGGTGCCAGACGTCTGAATTTTGTGAAGACTGGGGCTCCTGTCGTCTTGATATCATGATAAATACCGTGCTTGGCAGGAGCCGAGGGCGTTTGGCGAAGTTCTGGACGGAAAATTCCGGGTACGACGTAAGGAGGTGGGCGTAGGCATCCGTGGGTGCGCTGATGTAGAGAGCGAGGTTGGAGGGGGCGGGTTGAAGAGGTGTCGACAAGTACGAGTCTGCATTGACCAATCATCGGTGGGCGACATCGACCAGAAGGTGGAAATGAGAGAGGAAATCCGCACCGAGGATTGGCAATGTGACGTCAGCAACGAGAAACTTTCAAATAAATTTACCGTTTCTGAACGATAATGTGAGGTTCTCGTAACCGTAGGTGGGTATCACAGATCCGTTGGCAGCTACCAAGCGGACGTCGGCAGACATAGACAGACTACGTCGTGTCCTGAAGAGTTCCATTGGCAAAAGAGAATGACAAGCACCCGTGTCTACCAAAAATCGCACACCCATTCCTGCATCATGTAAAAAGAAAATATCAGAAACACGGGAGGCCACCGCCACGAGCGATGGCCTACTTACACGTTTTTTGGCCACTGACAATCCTTGGCACTTTTCTTCATGGTTGCCCGGAATCTGACGTGGTAGTAGCAAAACTGCGGCGGATGGGAGGTAGTAAGTGGCTGTAGAAGTCGTTGGTTGGGGTGCGATCGAGTGGTGGGTGGTGGTTGGCTTTGTCGCCGCTTTGGCATGTCACGGGGTAGGCGTGTATGTCCTACGGCATTCACGTCAGCTTCGGTTGATGTTGAATAGGCATCCTCTTCGTCAGGGGTGGAGGCGTTGATGGAGGTCTTGAAGTGGCTGTCCATAAGGGCGTCGGCTTTGGTCATCAAGTCCTTTATGGGTAAACTATCGACATCGGGTATGGCAGCGCGTATAGGTCCGGGTAAACGGCGCATCCAAAGGGCAAGAAGTAGGTTTACTTCACGAGGAGAGCCGTCTGCGGCAGGTTGTAGGCGAGCGATACTGGTCATTTCCCTGAGAGCTGAAAAAGCATTGCTATACGGGCGGCTGGCGACAGCGAGTACTGCTGCAGAAGGTATGTTTTGAGGGCGTCATACGCTATTGGGGTGTCTCCTTGTTCACAAAGCCAGTCGGATATTTCCGGGAAGGTGTCCTCGGGTATCGCCGCGAGAACAATCTGCTTTGGTGGTTGAGCGAGTCTCGCCCTCGATGCGAAACTGGACTTCTGCGCGCTGAAACCAAGCAAACGCCTCTCCACTGGCAAACGATGAAAGTTTCAATGGAGCAGCCGCAGCGCCAACTTCCGTAGAGTTTGCCATAGTACCAACGATGGAGGGGCGAAGGGCGATGGAAGGCGGGAGGAGCTATTCGACTTCAGGGGTCACCAATGTGACGCGCTGAGAGAAGGTTGTGACTTGAAGACAGGATGCAAGCAATTGAGTAAATTTATTATAGAACACTCTCCTTTATCTACAAAAGCTCAAAGCAACAAGAAATTTCATGTTTGAAAAACAAACAATGTTACAGAGGAAAAAAGCAGACATGTTTAATCTTGTTCATTTTAGTGCGAGGGAAGAGCGAAGGTACTAGCATAATATATACACAAAATGAACTATGTACGATCGTGTGACACACGGTTGGTACAGTATCATCTTGTATGTAGTAAGGGGTAAACAGTTAATTCTAACAGTCATACCTTCTCCATCATAATGCTCAACGATACATATTAATCTAAAAAAGTAAGGTTGTTTCTGCGTTGATTAGAGTGAGGAATTATCTTCCTAATCAGGTAGTAGAATTGGAGGAATATATGTCTTTAGATAGCTCAATTGGTAGAGTCCCCGAAGGCATGGTTTTCGCTGAGAGGCATAGGTTCAAATCTTTACCCAGCCATAAAGTTTCATCATTAGATAAATCACAGTGGATATACACTCCCAAAGATAGAATTCAATATTAAATGTCATTGTGGTTGATATTTACATTAATTAAAATCACGAGTGTTAGTGAAATATATTAATCATAAATAAACAACGTGATGCAAACTCAACAATCAGCTATCATGGAAGAGATGGGATTATTTCAAGTCTAAGAACAGATACCTGAATTCGACAGGAATATGTTTGGTGGACTCGTAATAAAATTCTATTTCTCTTAAAAGCTCGGTGGGTAGAGTCCCCTACAGGCACAGTTTTGGCTGAGAGGTAGCCTATAGGTTCGAATATTTACCCAGCCATAAGCTGTTATCATAAATGAATTTCCAGTGGATATAAATATCCAAAAGTAGAATTAAGTATCAAATGCCATTATGATTTTTATTAAAACTGATTAAAATCTCGAGTGTTAGTAATCTATATTCATCCTAAATAACCACCTGTTGCAAACTAACCAATCAGCTATCATGTTGGAGATGGTTTTATTTTAAGTCTATGAACGGATTCCTGAATTCGACAAGAATATGTACGGTGGACTTGTAATAAACCTATGCATGTCGTGAACCTCGATTGGTAGAATCCCTGCAGGCATGGTTTTGACCGAGAGGCATAGGTTCAAATCCTACCCATCTATAAGCTGTTATCATAAATTAATTTCCAGGGGATATACATTCACAAAGGTAGAATTTGATATTAAATGCCATTTTGGTTGATATTTATATTGATTAAAATCACGAGTGTTAGTGATATATAATCATCATAAATAACCACGTGTTGCATACTCACTAGTCAGCTATCAGGGTGGAGATGGATTTATTTCAAGTCTAGGAACAGATTTCTGAATTCGACAGGCATATGTACGATGGACTCGTTATAAACCTCTATCTCCAGTAATTGTTTCGGCTAACAGGCATAGGTTCGATTCTTTGCCCAGCAGGAAGGTGAATCATAAATAATTTTCCGGTGGATGTACATTCCTAAAGGTAGAATTCGAAAAAAAAAAAATGTGATTGTGGTTGATATTTAAATTGTTTAAAAAAATTAATGCTAGTGATGTATATTCATCATAAATAATTGACTAATAAGTTATCATGGTGGAGATGGGTTTATTTCAAGTCCATGAATAGATTCTTTTCATTCGACAGGAATATGTACAGTTGACTTGTAATAAACTCGTGTCTCTCTTTATAGCTTGATTGATAAAGTCCCCACAGGCAAGGTTTCAGGTGAGGGGCATAACTTCGAATTTTTACCCAGCCGTAAGCTGTCATAGTAAATTAATTCCCAGTGGATATACATTTCCAAAGGTAGAATTTGATAATAAATGCCATTGTGGTTGATATTTACATTGAATAAAATCATGATTGCTAGCTATAATATATATATATATATATATATATATATATATATATATATATATATATATATATATATATATATATATATACTGTATACATGCATATATATATATATATATATATATATATATATATATATATATATATATATATATATATATATATATATACTGTATACATGCATATATATATATATATATATATATATATATATATATATATGTATCTATATATATATATATATATATATATATATATATATATATATATATATATATATCTATATGTATACATATATATATATATATATATATATATATATATATATATATATATATATATATATATATATATGTATATATATATATATACACATATATGTATGTATATTCATCATGAATAACTACGTGTTGCAAACTCACTAATCAGCTATCATAGTGGAGATGGGTTTATTGCAAGTCTAAGAACATATTCCACAATTTAACAGGAATATGTATAATAAACTTGTAATAAACTTGGTAGGGTTCCCACACCCATGGTTTTGGCTAAGAGGTATTGGTTCAAATATTGGCCCATCCGGAAGCTATTATCATAATTGAATTTCCAGTGGACATATATTCTCAAAGGAAGAATTCGATATTAAATGCTATTCCTGTTGGTAATTTACACACAAATATATATATATATATATATATATATATATATATATATATATATATATATATATATATACATATATATATATATATATATATATATATATATATATATTTATATATATATGCATATACATATACATATATATAAATATATATATATATTTATATATATATATATATATATATATATATATATATGTATATATATGCATATATATATATATATATATATATATATATATATATATATATATACATGTATATATATATATATATATATATATATATATATATATATATATATATTTATATATATACTGTATATATATATGTTAGTGTAAGAATGTTATACGCACACATTCGTTGTTCTGTCTCATATCTCTTCAATGTGATATAGAATTATTTAGAGTTGTAGGTTACTTCTTGAAATAAGTCAAATTAAATTAACTTTAAACAAAATTATTGTTAACTCCATCACTGGAGCATGGATGGTTTGGTCAGAAGACCATTCCGTATGAAAAGATAAGTAGAACTGGTTTAACATAGGTTTGCGTTGATAACGTGACATTAGTTATCTCAGCATTTATTACAAATATGATCACATTGGATTATAATCGGAAGCCATCTGGTTCCGGTGTAGAGATCAAAAGGTCAACTGTTTCTCACAGGATGCTTGGGTTTTGTTGACAATACATAAATAAATGTTACCTATGCAATGATTTAGCTTGGTCTTACTTTCGCATCCTGTTATGGCTGTCGTTCACACTCCAACTCTCCTATGATCACTTGGGTCATGGGTTTATCAATGTATTTTCATTACATTAGCTCGGACAGCTACCTTCAAGTATTTGAACTTAAAATTATGTTAGAAATATGTTTCCTAGGAGTGTGACTGGATATATATTTTAGTCATAGCCATGAAAAAGTGATTAAGGATGAATATGCAAAAATGTATATGTTGAAAAAAATACATACCTAACGGACATAGTCAAAAATAAAGAAAAATGCATGGAAAATACAGATCTATATATGGCATATTGCTAGCAAATGATTGAGGTACCCTAAAAAAATTAAATGTACATATGAATTGGTAACTTGTTATAGAATAGTTGTTACCTCTGTCAAAAATACAGATTATCATAATACGGTAACAGATAAAGAATATTTGTTACCTTGGTAAAGATATAATTAATGTGCACACAAAAAAAATTCCTGGTACTTACACACACCACGGTTTCATATATATTTATATATATATATATATATATATATATATATATATATATATGTATATATATATATATATATATATATATATATATATATATATATATATATATATATATATATATATATGTATATATATATATATTGTTAGATGCTCAAAAGATATTATTTTTTCTTAAACATATAGGGCTACAATATTTTCTTAAGTGGCCAAAAAAAACTTTTTTTAATTGTTTATAAAATGCAATGTCCTAGAGTCTCTTCAACTACATATTACTAGCGTACTGGCCGCTTTTCATACACTTCACACTTCCAGACAATTTTAACCCCCGAGTCAAGTGAAATGGCCAATTTCAAACGGCTCTAAATGTAAATGCTTTCAAAGCAATTGTAGTGTTGTCTGGACATGGCAAAACGTTCCTCTGGAGCTCCACCTGTTTTTGCCTTAACCTACGCCAAACAAAGATGTTAACGGCGATAAAAATCATCACCGTAACGCTGATTGATGCCAGCAACACATAGAAACGAAGATTCCCCCTTGCATGAGTCAGTGACGGGTGGTCCCTGTCGGTTAATTTCATCAACAGTTAGCCACTCGTGCATTGTATGGGAGAGGTAAGGATGGGAATGTATTAGTCCACGTGAAATTCGCGAAGTAGGTCTGTTCCCAGATGATAGTGTTATTTCCTTGGACCGTGTAATTCGTGGACGTAACGATGCAACCTTCAGCTGCAACGAAGACCTGGGAGTGGGACGTGGATCCGTCCGGATATGATACTTTGAAGCCGGGCTTGTCGTATCGTATCCACGAGCCGTTGTTCAATCTATAATTGAACTTATTATCGTCAAAAGGATAAAGTTTTTTCAGACAATCTTCATATGTATGGGAGAGAGCACCGTTTAGCACTATACCTAACTCTCATGAATCCACTGATATATGATGGAATTCAAAGGAGTCAGCTGTACATACTGTACATTATTATTCATTCCTTCTGAACAGTGAGTTAATTTATCTAAGTCCCTAATAACCGTATATGTTTCCTTATCAGGGGAAATCAATATGTGTCCTGTCAAACTGGATATTACTGGACTTGAGTTATTCGTCATAAAAGTTAGGAATGGTGATATTTTGTATGATTGCCAGGCATCGGAAGAATCAAAGGGAACTGTAATCATGATCCTTTAATTTTCAACACTTACTATGATTAAGCTATAATAAAATTCTAAGTTATGGGCGTCTAACAAAGGAACAAAACCTATTTTCTTCCGTCCGTTCTCCAAAATTAACGATAAGTCTTTTATTGGCAAAAGATGTGGTGATAAAACACCTTTAGTTACAAACATAATAGCTTCCACATAGTGTTTTGATTTCTCAATAAAATGTGAAATTTTAGTATGGATATGATCTATTTTCGAATTATAATACGTTAACGTTGCCAGCAAGTTTTGTACTTCCATAATCTAACTGATATTACTAGGATGTCCGTTCACCAAACTCATTATTTGATTAATTGATGTTAATTGATTCCTTAGTTCTGATAAAACTAATTCGTTTTCATGTTCTAAAAACACAATTTTGTTATTTTGATTACTGATTTTAAGACGATTTGAAATTCCTAAGCCTAAACTTGCAACAGATCCAAAGATGTTTAGTGCAGCAAAAACAAACGGGTTACGTCTTTCAAGGTTAGTGTGTCTCACTGTCCACATCAGAAGGTCACGAGCCAAAGCTTCTGCCTCGTCAGTCTTATTTTGCAAGTCGTATGATAGCATTTCTGCTACACTTAGTGTTGGTGCAAGTGAACTCTATTAAAAGGAAAATGTCGTTTATACATTTCATTTAATGAAGTAGCAAACCTTGAAAGGTCGCTCTTTAAGCTAGTGAAGTCATTCGCTGAGAGGAAAATAGCTTGCATATTTACTTCTCAAATTATATTGCTTGCTGTAATAAAAACGTCTTCTGTTCTCTCTACTATAGTGCCATATTTAAAATCTATATTTTTAGTTTTAGGGTTCTTCCCATACGAAAAAAATGTCTGAGCGAACAATATCACTCCAAACAATAAAAACTTCATTTTGGAAACCTGCAATGAGAAAAATATATGTAATTACTCCTGCATTAAGAAGAAAAAAAATGTACATACAAATATTATACAAGTTTAGTAGATACAGGAATTTCCCTCATTTCCTTCTCTCTTATTTTAATTTCTTATGTTAGCCAATGGTACAATTCTCTCATCAGTGGGTTGAGATACATTTTGAACTCTAAACCTATTGGCCGTTAATGTTTCCAAAATGTTAAATGGGCCTTCAAACTTAGGTGTCAGTTTGTAATTGAGTCCTTTATGTACATTTACCTGTATGTATACATTATCACCCACAGTATATGTTTTAGCTGGCTTCGCTATTTTATCATGATTCCTTTTCATTTTAATTTGTGATTCTTCTAAATTCTTTTGAAGGATATCATATCGACTTATGCTTGCATCTATAACTTCCTTTAAAGGATTTGATAAATTAGTTGTAGGCGTTAATACATGGAAAGGCGTTCTAGCTGGAGTACCATACAATGCCTCGTGCGGCGACATTTTAATAGATACATGATATGAGTGATTCAGAGTACTTAGTACTGCAGGTATTGCAATATCCCGGTTGGGGTCCGATCCCCCTAGCGTAACTCTTAATATGTTTAAAACCTTCCTATTCGCTCTCTCCACTAGCCCATTCGACTCTGGGTGATAGATCATGGTATTGATTTTCTTTATGCTAAGGAATTCACACAATGAGTTAAGGAAATGATTATTGAATTCTCCACCCGAGTCTGAGATTATCATGTGTGGAATTCCATGTTTACAAATGTAGCACTCGTAAAACTTCCTAGCGCATTCGAACGCGGTTTTAGTTTTAAGCGCTATCAGTTCTGTATATCGAGTCAAAGCATCTATGATTACTAGGAGGTGCTTATTTCCTCTGTCTGACTCGTAAAATCCTGTTAATAAATATAAATGTATTCTTTCAAAGGGTTGATTTGGCACGGGATAAGTCCCTAGGCTGACAGGTGTTTTCGTGAGCCCTTTGTTTTCCTGACAAGCCCGACAATTAGTATTAGTATGTGCTTTTTTATATCTGTAAGCATCGTATGCCAATAAAACAATGATTTGGCTTTCTGTGACATTATGGAGAACCCCGGGTGTCCATGCAATGGATTTGCATGCAACCGATTTAGGACAGTGTGTATAAGTGAGATTGATACGACTACCTGGTCGTTAGTCACCTGTGGTGTATTGCGGGTTTTCCTTGTCATGGATCTACACAGAATATTATCTTTGATTATATAATTCTGCTGCGTATACTTTATATATTCCTTTTCCTTATCATTTCCGTTCAAAGCATTTATGATTTTTTCTAATTTCTGATCTTTTCTTTGCTCAGTCTGTATTAGTTCAGCAATCCAGCCCAGATCTTCCTGTTCAGATACAGTTTTAACAATAGGCATGGATGTTGATATATCTATTAATTCAGCTAATGGTTCCGTACAAGATGACACGGGGTTGCGTGATAATGCATCAGCAATGATATTTGCTTTCCCAGGTAAATACCCGATTCTTACACCAAAGTCTTGGATGATCAAATGCCACCGAGTTCGTTTGGGACTGTGACTAAAGCCTTTAAAGAAGTCAGTTACGGGCTTATGATCAGTAAGAACCTTGACGGGATAACCGTATATTATGAACTTAAAATGCAATATTGAATTAACAATAGGTAGCCCTTCCTTCTCTATTACTGCGTATTTACTTTCGGAAGGTCTCAGTTTACGTGAATAAAAAGCTATCGGGAAAAACTGTTTGTCATATTGCTGAAGCAATACCCCACCTACTCCTAGGTCTGAGGCGTCTGTTAAAATGAAGAATTCCTTACCGAAGTCAGGAAATTTTAAGATAGGAGAACTACATAGTTCATCTTTCAAGGTATTAAACGCCTGTTGATGTTGCTCAGACCATATGAAATCTACGCCCTTCTTCGTAAGGTTAGTTAGGGGAGCGGCTATTATTGAATAATTGCGTATAAAACGCCTGTAATATCCACTACACCCCAGAAATTGCTGTATTCCCTTGACATTAGTAGGTATCGGAAAGTTACGGATAGCCGATACCTTATCGTGGACTACTTTAAGACCTTGGCTAGACACCGTAAAACCTAAATAGACTAATTCTGTTTTGAAGAATTCACACTTACTAATCTTTACCCTTAAGTTATGCTGTCTTAATCTCTGTAGCACTAGTTCCAGTTTACATAGATGTTCTTCTAAGGTATTAGAAAAGATTACAAGGTCGTCCATATAGGCATGCAATATGACCCCTAACAAGTCTCCAAACACTATGTTAATCATTCTAGTAAATGTTATGGGAGCACAACGTAAACCAAAAGGCATACGCAAAAAATCATAATGTCCCCTGGCTGTGCTCAAGGCAGTGTATGTGATACTATTTTCTTCTAATGATATCTGGTGAAAGCCTTTAAGTAAGTCCAAACTGGTAAAATATTCGTTCTGACCTAGCAAAGATAAAACATCGTCAGTACATGGCACTGGGAATCGATCAGGAATAATTTCCTCATTTAAGCAACGGAAAGACGGAAGTCTACACAGATACGCCATGTTCGATCTTTTTTCGGTACAACTATTAATGGAAAATTATAAGGGCTGTTCGATTTCCTAATGATTCCCTCTAGCATTTTGCCTACTTCATCATTTATCTCATTCTAGAATTTCATAGGGAGTCTGTACGAGGGTACATAGATAATTTTCTGCTTGTCTTTTAACCTTATTTGATGTTCTATGACATCTGTTTTACCTAAGGATCCATCCGTAGTGGAGAAAACATCATGATATTTAGTTAAAAGTCCAAAATATTTCTGCTGAATTTCCTCTTCTTGAATGTCGTTATTGATTTTATTTTTGATAGATTGCAAAAGGGACTCATCTGCAACTGATTGAGCGTGATTGATTTCAGCGACGGTAAGAATACTATGTTTATAAACTTCTACATCCAAGATATGTTGATTTTTGTGAATTACTAAAGTGGTATTTAAATGATTACAGACTTCAATATTACATTGTTGTTGTGAGCCGACTGTATAAATAGCTTGTGTGACATACAATCCGCTAGTTTTCAAAGTGTCGGAAAGGATTAATATTTCAGATCCCAGCAAAGTTTTCTTTACTAGCACTATTATATTCGAAATTACGTTCGGCTCGATAGATTGCATGCAAGATGATATTAGGGGTGAACGAGAATTCTGTTGAGTCGCATATATTATTTCTTTATTCATGAGACAAGTGATTGGTTCTTCAACGTACGTTACTGTTTTATTTGTCGTCTCCTTTTTATCCAAAACTGATTTTAAGGTATTAGAAGACTTATAGAATTTTCCTTTGATATACACGCCGTGTTTGGCAGGGGCTAAGATAATGTTTTGATTGCCCATAGACGAGTATCCTATAATTACAGCTGGATACATATCAATGTTTTGTACAACGATAAAGGTATCGGGAAACGTGCGCTTACCGACCTTGTACTGAATATGAGTTACTCCTATTACATTTAATTCATTATTTCCTATACCCGTGAGCCTTACTCCGGACTTCTCTATAGGGAAGTTCGAAAATAACAAGTGATGAGTCGTCAAATCCATGATATTATGTGGGCTACCGGAGTCAAAAAATAAAGTAAAGGATCGGTGTTCTAAATTTACAGCATATAATGTTAGTCGTAACTCATTTTGACTTATTACTGTGTGAATTTGTTGCAAATCTACGGGAACCTGCACTGATTTATTTGATTCGGCCGTGGGTTCCATAGGAAAATCTTTTGCCTCACAATGATCTGATAAATTATTAAATGGATTATTTGATACAAGGGATGTTGATATGAATGACCCAACATCACTCTCTTCCCCATTGGAGTTAATTATGTGGTATTTGCTTTGCTTTGCACATTCTGAAAATTCGTCTGACCTTGCGAGTTTTGGCTAGACAGCCCAGGAACAGAGTTATTTGAAGCACTCTTTGTTTGTTTTTGATTTTGAACTGCATTGCCGTTTGGCTGTTTCTTCTTATTGAACTGAGGATTTTTCTTTTTATTTCCATAGGGAATTGACTGGGGAATTGACTGTGTTTCTAGGATTCTGTTGTTGATTACGCGAGTAGCATTGATTATATGAATGAGTTGAACTATTATGTATCGAACAAAATCGCGTTCTGCAGTCTGCAATCAAGTGATCTTGGCGTTTGCAATCATAACACGTCATCCCTGCAACTTGATTATTATCAACTACGTTTACTTGTTGTGGCTTAGTTTCATTTTTTGCAAAAACTTGAGTAAACAAGGGATCAAGATCAGTACAGTTAGACATGTGTTTTTTTATCTGTTTATATACATCTAACTCTGTACTTTTGGGCGTTAGCTTTTTATCAAAACACCGCACTAAAGCCTCTGGCAACATAATTGTCATGCAAGTTAAATACATTAATCATAAGAAATCTTTCACGGCGATGTTATCTCCTGTAACCCATGTGGAATTACCTAAAATATCCTGATATTCATTAAGCCTATCGGCAATGAGAGCCGCTCGTTTTATAACATTAAGCTGAGTCATAGAGGCTTGATTAAGTATATTTCTTAATGTTAAAACTACATCTAAGGCTTCCTCACCTCCATAGATCGCACGTAGCCCAACTTTGAAATCGTCCCATGTAACTGCCTCTTGAAAAGAAACTCCCCTAAGATACGCGATTGCATCTCCTTTAGCTTCTTGTAATTGTACAGATTGGTCTGTGATACGTTTTACATTTAAATGAGCGTCTACTGATGATATCCATGACTCGATATTCTGAGTTAAGAACCCATTGACCCGACCTTGAAAAGGAAGGATAGCTGATCTAGCACTCACTAAAGTTACTACGGGAGCGGGGTTACTCGGTTCGGGAGTGGGGTTACTGGGATTCACAGGAGGCGTCATGTTTACTTTAACTTTTTTTCTATCTTTACGATTCCTTGCGATCCTATCAAAATCTCTATATGAATACAGATGTCCATTGCATAAACGCATAAGCACTATACAATAAAGATATGTTGCAGATTATAACAAAATCCCCCAAAATAATGATATTAAGACAAAGATATTTCCCGAGAACTTCTGAAAGAAAACCGAATTAGCACAAAGAGAAAAAATTCTAGACGACAATTCGATGTTGAATATAGATTCCTTTAATGAAGGAAAATGAAGATTTGCAAATAACTTACCCCAGCAATAATGAACGATCGACTTGTGATATAAAACACTTCACTGCAAAAAATTGAATGAATAAAGAATGTACTAAGCTTTTGTATATATGAGCGAAGATCGATGACGTCATTTCCTCTCTCCCTCTGGATATGCAAGAGTTTAGCTGGGTGATGAATGTTTCGACTTGATTTCCCGTCGTGTGTTGTTAAATGTTTTTCTTCTGGATGTGATTCTTGAATGTTTTTTCAGTAAATGTTGATATAGTTGATGGACATTCCTTTGTCTTCCTAAGATGTTTTAATGATGTATGTTGATTGAAGATCCAATTCCTTAGTTTTTATATGATTTATAGTTGATATTAGATGAGTTCATTATTTCGGTAGACGTAGATACTTCGTCGTAATTGTAGATTCATTACTGTTGTAACTGCTAATTATTACAGTTGTAGTCTCTGGTTGTTATATTTGTAATCTCAGGTTGTTGAATTTGTAATCGCTGCCACCAATTGTTGGTGTCAGAATGTTATTCGCACACATTTGTTGTTCTGTCTCATATCTTTTCAATGTGATATAGAATTATTTAGAGTTGTAGGTTACTTCTTGAAATAAATCAAAGTTAAATTAACTTTAAACTGATTTATTGTCAACTCCATCACTGGAGTATGGATGGTTTGGTCGGAAGACCATTCCGTATGAAAAGATAAGTAGAACTGGTTTAATATAGGTTTGCGTTGATAGTGTGACATTATTTATCTCAGCATTTATTACAAATATGATCCCATTGGATTATAATCGGAAGCCATCTGGTTCCGGTGTAGAGATCAAAAGGTCAACTGTTTCTCACGGGATGCTTGTGACATGTTGACATTACATAAATGAATGTTACCTATGCAATGATTTAGCTTGGTCTTACTTTCGCATCCTGTTATGGCTGTAGTTCACACTCCAACTCTCCTATGATCCCTTGGGTCATGGGTTTATCAATGTATTATCATTATATTAATATATATATATATATATATATATATATATATATATATATATATATATATATATATATATATATATATATATTTGTGTGTGTGTGTGTGGAACACTGATAATAGTCAAACGGGCCACCTCTGGTTGGCCCGCGTGTTTGAGGTTGGACAACCATGGTGTAATGCATATACCATTCAGTCATAAATTACACACAAGTAAATTAACCAATATAATTTTTTTTCTGTCATAATGGATCTTATTATTTCATTATTATCGATATACTACTATATAAAAAGTGTGCATGATCACTGTCTTTTTTCTTCAATTTTGCGAATATTATTAGACAGTCTAGATATAGGTAGAAAAAAAAAGTGCTCCCATGTAGGATATCATCGTTTTGTAAATATTTTATTGGTATAAAAAAGAACATGACTGACTTAGAAGCCAGGTTGCTCTTTATGGAACATGTTGAAGGACACAGAGAATCAACTTTCATATTATTCTGATGGCTCCAAATATCATACTGGCATAGTGCTTTTTATTGTAGAGGTGCACTTCCTCTAGCATCTTCTATATTTACTGCCGAACTATATGGCATACTAACTGCTGTTGAAGAAATAGCATTAAAAGACGAGGGCAATGTTACCATTTTAGCGATCCAAGAAGTGTCCTACAAGCTTCGGAAATTTTAAATTCCAATAATCCTTTACTTTTAAAGATTTTAGAGTGACTTTTAATTATTGGCAAAAAAAGGTATAATAGTTCGACTTTGCTGGGTTCCGGCACACATAGCTGAGTCTGGAAATGAGAAGGCGGATTCACTGGCAAAGAGTGCTGCAGATGAGTCGCTACAAAGAAGGTATTCTATTCCCAGTAATATTTTACCTACGATAAAGAATTTAATTTTTAATAACTGGGCACAGCATTGTGAAAGTTTACATGAAAATAAAATAAGAGAAATTAATAATGTTATATCCCTTTGGAGGTATAACAAAATGTTCCAAAAGTGGGAGACTACTCTTTGTCATCTCTGCATTGGTCACAGTCGGATGACACATGAATTTTTGCTGGCTGGCCAACATCAACCATATAACGACGACTGTTAGGTACCATTGACAGTGAGGCATTTGTTAACCAAATGTCCCACATATAGTAGTGAAATAAATAGATATCTGCTTGAGGCTTGAGGTGAGGATGGCAGGTTTATCCTTGCCAAGATTCTTGGCAATGATGTGTCTTACCATGATAGTTGTATTTTTAGCTTTTTTTTCAAAAGCAGATCTTCTAAAAAGATATTTAACTTTTAAAATTACATGATTCTGTGGTTTTAATTGAATTTTCTTTTATTTTCTATTTACAATAAACGATATCACCTTCAATGACCTTAGATGTCAAGATGGCAGAAAACATCAAATAAATCAAATAATCAAACAATTTCGCCAAAGTAATGGTATTAGTTGATGTTCTGTCAAGTATATAGAATGAAAAATTAATATTTTTCAAATCCCTTTTGCACGAGTTTTTGCTTTTTTTGCTAATCTTGTATCTTATCTTCTTTCATTATATTTTTTTCTTGTCTAAATCCCTAAAGAATCACAGCACTTAGGTGATAAGTCTATCATAGATGATAAGACAACAGGGCTTTTATAGTTTGGTGACCATACAATGACTCTTACCCAAGGAACACAGTGTAACAGAATTCCATGCGAAAATCCTCTTTTTCAAGTCAGTCTAATTTCCATAAGGCATATTTTTTCAGTCTGTGTTGTATCATTGGTTTAGGTATCATTGTCAAAAAGTGTGCAGTTTAGATAATTATTTCATAATATATGCTCTGTAGTACAGTAGGTTCTTTCCTTTTCACGTTCATATGCAAGTTTCTTAGATGCTAGGTAATCGGTTTTTGAGGTCCGTTTCAGCTTCCCTTACAGACAAATCACATATAGGGAAAACCACGTTAATCAGAGTAAGTTCATTATTTTTACTATGTAGATACGATTGCATTTTACATTTCATATCCACAGGAGATGGATGCTGGTAGGTGGAGCTTCATATCTGCCAAAAGCAAAGAAAAACAATGTTAGAGGTCGTCTTGGTTTAACTTGTAAGTCAAAATATGATATGATGTTCATATAGATGTTCATATAGCTAGGAAAAAGACGTTTAAAAGATAAGAGGAACTTTTTGGAAAGATAAGAGACTGTTCCTGGATCCAACTCGAATCCTTTTTGCTTTATTTGTTTTATATTTGCTCGTTTTCTTGAATCGAATGAGTCAAGCCAGAGATCAACTAGAGTAATGGTCTTATCTTCAAAATATATTTTGAAGATTTGACAGTAATCTGCAAAAGGAGCTCTATAGCAAGTCGGACATTCATCCGATTTACTTCTGCACGTTAATGCTTAGCTGACAAATGAGGCGTGATTTTCAGATCTTTAGGGCTTCAATACGACAACCATTACCAACAAGTTTGCCCCCTTTTACTTAAAACCAGAGTCTATTAGATTATTTCTGATAAGCTCTATGAGGTGATGTACATCAGCATATACAAATACCTTATGGTCGGGTGCAGCGAGAGGTGTTATCAAGGCTTTTCCCAAGGTCATTCCAGGATTTAATATTATTGTGTAAAAGGTCTTTAACCATTGCAATTATAAATAATCATGCTCCATCTACATTCTCCTCTGTCACAGTAACGTCAAAGTAATACTACAATAGTAGTTTTCATGGTACATAGCTCCTCATCATAATTCAAATTACATGGTGCTTAGAGATTATTGATGGTGTCTTTAGCCTTAACATACGTCCATTTTCTACTTTTTCAGGTCTAATCCAGTGAGGAGAGACAAACATGTTCAGTTTTTAGTCCAAATTTCAGTAGTCCCAAAACTGACTCCTGGTTTTTTGGCTCTACAGCCATTCTTTTTCCAAACCCATTGATAGTGGAGAAAGAAGGAATAGGAATCAGTATAGCTTTGCATAAGAAAGTACATGCTCTTTAGCATAATAATGCTAATATTTTTTTTCATTCTGATGTACTCTGGGTTAGCCAGATATTAATCTGCCTAGGCTGTCATCGAATTTCCTTAAAATGAGTCGTTTACTCAACATCTCTCGTTTTACACTTACTTCTCTTAAAACTGCTTACTGATTTCCAGGTCCCTTTTCAACTGAATATTTTTATTACATTACTAGTTTTGTTAGCTGCAATGCTAGGAGGTGAATATGAGTATTAATTTTTTTGTCTCGATAATAAGCCAACCATGACCAGTCGGTCTTTATGTTAAGACCTGGTCGTAACATGCCATATTGGTAACCATAGAGAGACAAGCTTCCCACCATCTTCCCGCTCACAGCTGCTCCCTGCAATGCCACCTACCAACCCTGACTATTTTATTCATGCTGCATCAAGAAACTGCTGTCCTTTGCCAGTAGAGAACTGTTTGCATGGTTTCAGTGTGCCAAAGTTCATTTTTGCACCAAGGGCAGGACTTACTCAAGCACCAATGTAGACTATGTCCTCTAGGTGAACTATGAGGACACTTTCCTTGAAATCTCAGATTTGCTTTTCGAACAAAGGGGCACCCCAATAGAGTATGATGCCCTAAAAACATATCTTCTGGTGTAGTTCTGACCATTGCCAGAAGCCAGTATAGCTTAGCATTTTCAGTTCTCCTCAATAACTTATGAGGGTCTTGAAGGTTTCTCTCTCCCTCACGGAAATGACCAATATTACTTACCTGGAACCCGGCATAGATGTCTTTCCTCGGGAAGTGAACCTACTCCATGCCCCTTGGGTACAATACCTAGACGAGACTGTAATGTATGTGGTGCCCTCCCCAATGTTGATACCTTGCTCGTGAGGGATCTGATGACCAAAGTCGATGCCCTTATGAACAGGCACTTCACTACCTTGAAGACCTCCATCAATGACTCCACTGCTGACAAAGAGGACAATTACTCAACACTGACTGAAGCTGAAGTGCATGCGGTGGGACACAGATGCCTGCCCTTTGATATGCCAGAGCGGCGGAAAAGACGCCTATAGCCCATATATGCCGCCCTTGCTCACGCCTAAACCTACGACCTCTACAGCCACTTAATGATGCCCACTGACTAACTGCAGTTATATTACTACTACCTCTCTAGATTCTGGGCATCTGAGAAGATATTTGAGGTGGTTGTAAGTGGCCAAAAAATTGTAAGTAGACAATCACTTGTGCCGGTCACCTCTTCTATCATAAATCCTATTTTTTTACTTTCGTGCCGAAGGAGACTTTGTCACCATCGATTGCCTAAAACGTGCATATGTCCAGTAAGATAACCTGCAGATAGTTTGCCTCTCTAGGGCAGGGTGCCCTATTTCACATATATGTTTGTTTAAGGGGGAAGCCATGTAATGTACGTGATTACTTTTTCTCTTGCTCTCTTCCACACCGATATAAGAAAAAGGAAAAACCTGTTTAAGCTTGCTATTGTAATTTTCATGTTGTTAAAGATTTCAGGTCGGGTGCAGGTCAAATAGCCGCTGAAAATGCTCCCCCAACAATTCGCCTCCAACATTTAGGCACCAACATTGGAACAAGTAGCTGATGGTAACAATCCACCATAGATGACTTTTCGTTACCAAATGATGATTTGCGATTAAAGATGAAAAGGAAAATTATATGAGAATATAAAAACTCTCTTTAAAATATATATTTGTTTAGTCTATAAGGATGAGTCATGCAGAACATGATTTCTTAGAACATTCTTATAATTCCATTATATATTAAATTTATGTGCTATACTACGTAAATATTTAACACAACTTCTCTCGTTATCATAGATATAAAATAAAATTCGTAATTCATTTTACCATACGTAGGTACTTTTTTAACCTAGTGTCAGGTTTATGTTCTTCTCCTAGAAGAGTTGCTTACTATAGCTAAAGAGTCTCTTCTACACTTACCAAGAGGTAAGTACAGGGTGACACAAAAAAACAGTCATCGCCAAAAGACGAATTACTGCCGAAATTTTATTTAGATCGACACAAAACTTTAGCTACATTAGGTCAAGCCTATGTTGCAGACATCTCCAGAGTTTCAAGTCTGTACAGCAAAAACTCTTTGTTTCAATGGCTCTCCAAAAGGTGCTCCAAATGAGCTCCCCGGCGCTGCAGGCACATTTGGATCCGGCGGGCAAAGTTCTCGATGACCCTCCCTCATTCCTCCCTTGGGATCACTCTTATTGCTGTTGTGACTGCTGCCTTCAGGTCAGGAATAGTCTGGGGGTTGCTTCCATATACCCTGTCCTTAAGGTATCCCCAGAGATGAAAATCTGTGGGGTTCAGGTCCGGTGAATGCAGTGACCACTCTGGGTCACACCTGCGGCCAATCAGTCGGTCAGGGAAACGCTGCTGTAGCTATGCTAATGATTTGTTTGAAGTGTGGGGGGTGGCACCATCCTGCTGGAACCACTGGAGGACCCTGAAGACTCCTCTCCGTCAACCAAGTGCTGTCCAGAACTTGCCAAGCACCTGGACATATCGCTTGGTGTTGATTGTCACAGACCGCTCGTTGTCGTCCTCGAACCAGAATGGTCCAATGATGATATGTTTGGAAATGGCGACCAAGGCAGTGCACACTTCACTGAGTGTAATGGCCTTTGCAGACATTACTCAGGGGGTGTGCTACCCCAGAAGATATTGTTCTTCGAGTTCACGTGACATCTGAACCGTTCTTTTAATTGTAATTGAGCTGCACTCTTTGAACATTAATTTTTCTTGATAAACCTGAAAAATGAAAGGAATTGATTATTTATTTCAAAAGTTATTCAAGTTTCGGTGATTATCGTTTTTTTGTGTCACACTATAGTTAACCCTGTAAACAGAGAAGAACCGTTTGGTAATCTTAGTGTTGTCTGGTGTATGAGGAGAGAGGAAAATGGGGAAAGAATAAGTCAGAC
>NC_090744.1:81391882-81396882 GCF_036898095.1 Palaemon carinicauda | reverse complement strand
GCTCTTTCTTGCGCCATGATGCCATTTTCTCAAGTCTTACTTTTTAAAGTAAATGAAACTCCCAGGAATGATGAAAATGTTGATATCTTATCTATTTATCTATTTATTTTAACAGAGATGAATAATGTCTTAAAAAATAAACTACCTTTTTTTGATAGTTCAACCACTGAAACAATAACGTTACAAAAAATCATATCTTGTAGAATAACAATAAGAAATAACAAATAACAAACTTGCATCGCTAAAATTAATCAAGAGATTTCCTTCACTGAACTCTTTATCGGTACTTAGACGATACTTTCACTGACCAACTGACCAAAGATTTTCTGAATAATTCGGAAGCAGAAGTTGAAAGTGCAAAACTTTATTGCGTAGGAGGCAATCAGGAATAATGTCAGTCTTTGGCTTGTCTTTCTGTCTTATATGTAATTGGAAAGGGAGAGAAAACGAGAAATATGAAGATGAGTAGTAACACCCCCCCCCCTCCTCACACACACACACACACACACACAAACACACACACACAAACACACACACATGTATATATATATATATATATATATATATATATATATATATATATATATATATATATATATATATATATATATACATATATATATATATATATATATATATATATATATATATATATATATATATATATATATATATATATATATATATATATATATACCTATATATACATATATATATATATATATATATATATATATATATATATATATATGTATATATAGGTATATATATATATATATATATATATATATATATATATATATATATATATATTTATATATATATATATATAAATATATATATATATATATATATATATATATATATATTCTGTGTAGTATTTACTATTAGAATTAACTCCATATACTTAGTATTACGAGGTGGATGACACTGACCGTGAAGATCTGAATATAAAGGATGGTTAGAATTATGAAAATCTTATACAATATGCATAACGACTTCATTAAACGATGGTGCCAGAGATTATTATCTAGATCAGGAAAAATGAAGATGAGAATCAGCAGCTGAAAACCAGACAGCTGAACAATTCTCGAAAGAAGGTAGAAGGAAAGAATTGAAGCACTTCTCGAAAATAGCTTGGTCACCGGGAACTTTTAAAAGACTTTCTCAAGAAGCCTTTTTTTTTCTTTTTTTTTTTGCAATTGAAGAAGGGATGGACCTAATGTTTTTCTCAAAAGTATAATTGCTTTTGAAACTAACTTTTAAGATTTTAAGAGTAATACAGAGTTAAAGGATCATTAATGCTGAGATATGAATGTTGAGGAGTTTATTTCTTCGACTTACAATCATACTTTGAGTTTTTTTAACATGCAACTTCATGCCCCATTATTTGTACCATGAACTAATTATCGCAAAATCTCTATTAAGGAATTTGGCAACACCAGATCTACATTTACGATATGGATTTCATGCAAAGAGCATCATCTGCTTATGCAATGAGGTTGTTTTTTAGGTCAAAACACATTTTATGTGTATATAGTATGAATAGTAATGGGCCACGAATACTACAGTAAGAAACACCAGACATCATATTACTGAACTTACTTTGGGACCGATTAATAACAATTCTTTGTAATCTATTAGTTAAAAAATTCAATAATGATACTAAGAAACGATCCACCAACTCTCAACTGTTTGAGTTGGAAAACAAGTGTCTAAAGAATAATACGATCAAAGGCAGCACTAAAATGAATGCCAATCATACAAACCTCCTGACCACAACCAAGGGTTTTCTGTACAACATTGGAAATAGTAAAAAGGGCATCACATGTTCTAAAGCCTTTACAAAAGCCGAACTGCAAACTTGGGAACAGATGGTCACCTTTAACAACCTTAATTAGAGGTTTTGCCATATTATTATTATTATTATTATTATTATTATTATTATTATTATTATTATTATTATTAGCCAAGCTACAACGCTGGTTGTAAAAGCACGATGCTGTAAGCCCAAGGGCTCCAACAGGGAAAAAGAGGCCAGTGAGGAAAGGAAATAAAGATATAAAAAAAAAATATGTGAAAATAGAGGAAAACCTTAAATAATAAATTTCAAGAACAGTCCTGTTTTTTAAGGACAGGACTTTGAAATTCATACAACTTAATATGGTGACTTAGGGCATCTCCAAACTGTATAGGAATTTTTTCTTTGACCATCGAATTTTTTTACGCCAGGGCGATTTCTCCTGAAAATGAGTGTTTTTCAAATTCCATATCCTCCCTTAATACCTAATATCAAGTCTTTTGATTTCTACCCTATATAAACCTGATGTAGACCTCCAATAAAATAGAGAGCTTTTTCTAAAAGTAATTTTCTTGCTTGATATGAATGTTTTAATGTCTGGTGAATAAATAAACATTATAAATTAGAGGAAAAAAATTAAGAAAAGATATGAAACAAATATTTGAATATATAGCTTTATTTGATTTTTTTATAATGTTTCTTTAATTTATATACTAAATTTCAATGCTATATCTTAAAAACTAAGGAGAAGATAGAATTTGAAGATCAATAAGTATAGTTTTGAGACACACACGTTCAAACTTTTCTTTGTATTTTTACAAAAAAAAAATATTAATAAATCACGATGATTATGAATGTCATGTTCTTTTTTTTATATTGATAAACCAAATAGTGTTATTTATCATAATTTATTAAAAAATTAAGATCCCTATGCTCAATACTTTGCTTCTTTTGGTGAGAGGTCGCTCTTTCATTGTCTCTCTCCATCACTAACTTCACTGATATCACCGATATTACCGACCTATGAACTCTTATTAGAGCGAATTTTCTTCTTCCTTGTGTTAGCGAGATGTTGAAATGTTTTTTTCCTCTTTGGCATAACTTAAAAACTAAGGGGTAAGATAAAATTTGAAGGTCAATAGGTATTGTTTTGACATTCTGGTTTTCAAAGTTTTTCTTTGTATTTTTGCAAAGACAATAGCAATAAATCACGATTATTATGAATTTTATGTTCCTTTTCAGATATTAATTAACCAAAACAATGTTATTGACCATAATTTGATCACAAATGAAGGTCCCATTGCTTAATATCCAGTATCTTTAGGCAAAATGGTTGCTTCTGCATCATCTTTCTCCTTCACTGACTCCGCTAAAATGGCTGATATCATCCACTTTTGAGCTCTTATTAGAGCGAATTTTCCTCTTCCTTATGTAAACACGTACTCTGTTTGAGGTTTGTGCTAGCACTGAAGGCCGAAGGGTGTAAATAGTACTAAATACTGTATAATACTTCGTGTAGTGACTCAAGGAATCTATATAGATGCCATTGCCTACAATTTGTTTTATACTATAATGTAATAATTATCAAAATTTACGATAACAGAAAAAAATTCTGCATTTTCTTGTAGGGATCAATGTTTTCGGTTTATTGAGTTACTTTTACTAATTACTTTATAAATATGAAATTAAGAGGATTGTGACGAAATATTTCGGATATGCATTCTCCATTGCCATACAAAGCTCAGTAAATTTATTCAGGATTTTGTGTTTTCCATACTCTATCCCCCTATATTGGCATACTGGCTGGTCTCCTTAAAGCAATAAAGTATTTTAAGAACAGTAACAGCATCAAAACAGATCTTTCATATATAGACTATAAAGAGATACTTTTATCAGTCTGTTCAACATGAAAAAAAGTTTTGCTGCAAGTTTGAACTTTTGAAGTTCTACCGATTCAACTACCCAATAAGGGATATCATTCCACAACTTAGTCATGGCTGGAATAAAACTTCTAGAATACTGTGTAGCATTAAGCCTCATAATGGAAAAGGCCTGAATATTAGAACTCACTGCATAGCTAGCATTACGAACAGAGTGGTACTATCCAGGAAGATCTAATTGTAAAGGATGGTCAAAATCATGAGAAATCTAATGCAGCATGGATAACGAACTGATTGAATAACAGTGCCAGAGATCATTATCTAGATCAGGAATAAGACATTTAATAGACCACAAGCTCATGCCGAACAAATAAAAATGAGAATCAGCAGGTGAAGACCAGACAAGCGAACAATATTTGAGACAGGGTAGAATGAAAGAATTAAATCACTTCTTTAAAATAGATTGCTCATCGAAAATCTTACGAGAATTTCTCAATAAGCCAATTCTTTTGTGAAATTGAAGAAGACACAAACCTAATGTGTTTCTCTAAAGTATATTTGCCGTCGAGAATCACATCTAAAATTTGAAAGGCGTCATGCAGTTAGAAAAACATTATAAATGCTGAGATCTGGCTGTTGAGCACTTGCCCTTGACCTACTTACAATCATACATTGAGTTTTGTTAGGATTCAACTTCATGCCCAATAATTTGTGCCATGTAGTAATTTTACCTAAATATCTATCAAGGACTCGGCAACCCAAGAAATACATTCAGGAGATGCAAAGAGAGTAGCATCATCTGCATATGCAACAAGCTTTTTTTTTTTTTAGGCAAAATTCTATGGCATGTGTAAGAAGTATGAAAAGTGATGGGCCAGGAACCCTACCCTGAAGAACACCAAATATCACATTCCTATGCTCACATCAATAACAACTCTTTATGACCTATTACTTAGAAATTCAGTAAAGATGCTAAGAAAACACCAACCCACTCACAACTTTTTGAGAGTGAAAACAAGGGCCCTCTAATCAACACGGTCATTTGCATCATTAAACTCAAGGCTACTCATAAAAAAACATCCTAACCAAAATCAAATGATTTTTGAAGTCCTTTACGAAAAAAAAAAAAAAAAATGCAAACTAGGGATCAAATAATTGCCTTCAGCAAACCTGTGTAGACGTTTTGCCAAAAGACGTTAAAAAACTTTACATAATATGGGAGTTATGGAAATTGGGCGGTAATCTGTTGGATTTAAGCTACCACAAACACATTCACATAATGGAGTAACATTGCCAATTCTCCAGCATATACTAAAAGC
>NC_090744.1:81379382-81386882 GCF_036898095.1 Palaemon carinicauda | reverse complement strand
ACTAGATATCCTGCTATAAATACAACTTTATGTTTCAATGGGTCATTAGATTTAAGAAGTTACTCAGTATCACTTAGGAAAATTTCATCAAATAGTTGGGATTCTTTCTCAATACTTTGCACTCATACATAAGATCTTGATATTTCTATAGCTGGTATAATGCTATGATTTGTAAGAGTTTGTAGATTACCAAATTCTGCAGCAGCAGTAATATCTATACAATCTATATAAAAACTGCCTCCACTTCTTTGTGTTGCCTCTCCAAAGAACTTCTTTATAGCTCCATAAGCAAATATTCCATGTAAAACTTATTTAAAATCATGTTCTGAAAGCAAATGTTTAGCAGCTTCCACATCGGTCATAGTGCTAATTGTAAAAGCTTCAGCAGTATGCTTGGGGATTTTCAGAGTACGGACTTTACCTCCTTTCCACGCACACGAGGAAATAACTTCACATGTTTCCTCTAGTCTCTGAAAAGTCTCACATAGTCCTAGGTGATCGGCAACTATCGTTTTTAATAATACCTGAGTAGTGATCTTTGACATTCATCATCTTAAAGTAATAAGTTGGAAGCTTAACGAAAATAATAGTACCTTCTTTGAAATCTAGTTGTTTTTGAAGAGCTTGAAGAGCAGCAACTGTTTTGTCATTGAAACCTTGCCGAACAACTGGGACACTTTGACGCTGCAAAGGTTTTGAATATACCGAAGTATAAGTTAGTCATTCAAATTGTAGTCTTACGATCTGCTTCTAATAATTGTGCAATGTCAAACCAACGTGCTAAATCATCTGTGTTATCCATGGTAAAAGCCAATCCCTGATCCTGAACAGTGATCCAATTGTTTTGGATATTCTCGAATATGTGTACATAGTCATATACAAGAAAAACACTCGATCCAATTGTTGGTATTAGAATTTTACCAGGACCTCCACGTTTACTAGCACTTTAGAAGGCAGCAGACCAACAGGGTCCTCCCAATTTGTCCATCATAGAGCACGGATGGGAAGTAAACCACGGGATGGTTTGTCCCTACATTGATGATGGCCAGCAGAACCACCGCCTCTGATGATTGTGATTAGTTGTGGTTGCCGTGAAAGGGAAAGGTATGCAAGGAAACCAGCTGTAGCTGTCCAAGTGAAAAACTCAGTTGTGCTGTGTACTGTGTACACATTGAGGAGAATGATGATCAGGATGGGACAGAAGATAATGAAGATCTTTATTCGTATGAAGATCTGAATGTGAGCGAGATGCATGATGATTTGTTCAGATCAAAATCTACTTAAGTAATCAGGTAACATGCATACAAAGATACTGTTTGCAGTTAGTTGCTAAAGTAGGAACTTTTCAACAATAGTGGTTTAAAATGACCTTGACCTTTACATTAAATCATTACCTTGGCCATCTATCATAAAAATTATATGAGAAATGACTTCTTTGCATTAAAGTTCCATAGAAGAGTGATATCACACAGGAGTTTAGGACTCATTCAAAACGTTACATTTTTATTATGTGCATCTATTTTCATATTCTGCAAATCAAATCGGAAATATGGTAAGAGCAATTTTCAAATGGATATATATCTCGAGATCTAGGTAAATTGTTTGAAAGAGTGCTAAGTCTGTCTTTTTAATCTTAAAAGCACAATTTCGTTGATATTGTTCACCATATGTAAATCTTACTTGGTCCTCTTTTCACAATGCAAATACAGCCATAATAACATTGACCTTTACATTTGATGGTGACCTTGACCTTTAATCACGAAAATTATGTCAGAAATTAATTCCTTGGGTCAAACTTGATTATAAAAGTGATATTTCACATAATTCTCGGACACAGTAAAAAGGTTACCTTTTTTATTAGATGCATTTGGCTTTAAACTTATGAACTCATTATGCTAATTAGCTCATGAAGAAATTCTCTCCAAGGTGGAGCAGTGCCAACAAAGCTAAAACATATCCAAATACACAAATGAATACATTTAAGTTAAAAAACTTTGCATCTTTGAGCATTGCCTGGTTGATATGTTGGCAACTAGACTATTTCTCCTTCCAATGATATTTCCTCTTCCACTGCATATTCAATTCTCATCATCTCTGTCTTTCTTCTTTCTTCTATTCATCGTGAGTACAACCTTCAAAACGAGTGAATTAGCAGATGTAATGTAGGTAAACGAGTGGGCTGATCTATCACTGAATAATATTCGTGGGGCATTTCTGTTTAGCCTTCGACAAAATTGAAGATTTTTACCTTTGCCAACTTCATTTTAATAGGCGTGTATTTGTATGTCTGTCTGTGTATTTCTGATTCGCATAACTATTTGACCGAATCTGATTACATTTGGTGGAATGATTTTTCATGATCCAAGGACAGTTTTATTAGAATTTGGGAGTGATTGAGTCAAAGGTCAAGGTTAAGGTAACGAATAGGTTAAAAGTGCCTTTTTGCTATATCGCTGTCAATTTTTATCCGATTTGCATGAAACTTGTTCCAAAATGTGCATAATTCAATTGTATATTTTTTTTGTGGCGTTGGCTAAGGTATGCTCTCTACCGAGTGCCCATCCTAATGCAAAGGATATGTATTTACTCCAGCCTGTTTGTTTGGTTGTGAGCAACTTTACACAAAAACTACTATGCTGATTTTGTTAAAATTTGGTAGTAATATTGTCTTTGACCTAAGGATGAATTTGTAACACTTTAGACGAAGTACATCAGAGTTCAAGTACGCAGCAGTACTTTGAAAAAAATTGCAATTTTAAGTAAATGGCAAAGATTTTGTTGGTATATTTTTTGTATGTGAACATTCCGCAAAAACTGCAGAACCAATTTCAACAAAACTTGGTGGACATGTTTAGTACGACCTAAGAATAAGTTCATTAGATTTTGAAGAAATTGGTTCATTCAAACAACTTAGTGGAAAGAAACATCATAGAGTCCAGTTTCATAAAAGAAACCTTTGTAAACAACTTGAATATTGGTAATGGAATGTATAAACTCGACGCCTTTATATGTAAAGAGATTTGTAAGCTATATAAAAAAACTTTAACCACCTAATGTAAAACTGAATGTATTGTGAATAGGTAACGTCACTGTGAAACTAATATTTAGACCTAAGCTGCCATTCATTAAAGGGTACAATTATTTTATATAGTATGCATAAGTACACTGGCACTATATAGTGTTATGCTAGATATAAGTATTAATATATACGTGATTATATGTTTATGGTAATAATGCTGTATGTGCATAGATATATATATGTATATAAGTGTATATATGTAGGTATATTTATGTATGTGAGTATATATGTATATATATGTATATGTATATGTTTGTATGTATATATATGTATGTATGTGTACGTATGTGTATATGTATGCATATGTATATGCATGTATGTATATATAGATGCATGTATATGTATGTGTATACGTGTATTTGTATATATATATGTGTGTATATTTATATAGATAAGGCTACCGATATTCATATAAATAAATTGTATTGAAAGTCAAAAACAAGAATTTACTGGTCACCAGAATGACCCTTTTTAGCAGGTGTCTAATGAGGTTGGATCTCCGGCCAGTAAACACCTGACCATAGGCAGGTAGCTGGTATGGGATTGTCATTGTTCTGTGCGCCTCTATATGTATGTTCGTACGTTTACTTCCCCTATAAAATGTAAAGAAACCTCTATCAATAACCTTTGCTTGGCACTGGTCCTTGTGGTGTCCATACCTCTGCCAGTTATAGCATCTAAGGGGATCAGGGTAATATTTGTTTACTCTAAAGCTGCCGAAGATGCCTGAGTCCACTCTTTTCGGGTGTGGTCCCTTGAAGGTTACAAGTATGGCTTCGGTTAGGAAGCCTGCCTTATTTTTCATTCGGTCTGCCGCAGTAATGTTGGACAGTTTTAACAGGTGGTTTTCCATCATATCAGTTGGGTAGCCAAGCACAACTGCTTTCTTGATTTTTTCTTCTTCTTTAAGCTCTTGCAGCTTAATGTCCGAGGTGCTCCTAAGAGTTATCAGGGCTCTTGAATCCCTGGTGGATATGGTCCACTGGCCTTGCCTGTTAGGTTTGGCAACCATTTGGATGTTTTTGTGCTTTTGTTCGAAGGCTGCAATAGCCTTAAAAGCCACTGACCCCCCTCTCATGCTATCCAGGAGATCACCTCTCACTCTTCACCAATCACACCTATCATTCAATCACCCCAATCATCTGTACCTTCCACATCCACCGCACCAGATCCCACCCATATCATCCCAATCATCCCATCCATCACTCCTTCATCCACTCTCACCCCATCCACCTCATCCACTTCATCCACTGAGGTCAAGGCAATTGCCTTTGCTACCAGGGATCCAAGACAGCTCTCTTCAACATACAACCAGGTGTAAGAGTTCTTAACTGGAACTCAGCTGGAGTAAGACCTAAAATATCCTCTCTGATTGCAGTATGCAAAACAGAGGACATAGACGTAATCCTGCTACAAGAAACCAACTTAACAGCAGGAAGGCGAATCAAAATACCAGGCTACAATGCCTACACAACACCACAGATAGGCACAGACAGAGGCCTAGCCACACTAGTTAAGACAAGTATACCAACAACAAGGTTACACAACCCCATCCCTTGCGGTATCAATATAGAGACACTAGCAGTAACAATAACACTACTCAATCAAAAAATTGACATATACAACATATACAGGAAAATAAACAGGGAGGACACAGGAGAGCTGCAGCTGACACAACTCTTTGCTCACGCAAAAAGAACACCATCAATTATTTGTGGGGATTTTAATGCACACCACCCCATTTTATCATCCCCATCAAGAACAAACCCCTCTGGGGAACACATAGTATTCGCCCTAGAGGAATTTGAAGGAATCACCCTCCTAAACACAGGGCATCCAACACACGTAAGAGGAGGCAGACTGGATCTGACCTTTGTCACAACAGCAATAAGACATATAACCAAGTGGCAAGTACACTTAACCCTGATTAGTGATCACTTTGCCACAGTAACTGAATTGGAGATGCAACAACTACCTCCTATTCCCCCACCTCCACCAAGATGGAATCAGGACCTAGCAGAGGCATGGGCAGTCAGCTACATTCCTCCAGAGGACATAGATCAGCTAGAAAAAGACCTAGTTGAGGCCTTTCACAATGCAGCCAACAGAGCTATGCCACTAAAAGCAGTAGGAGGTAACTACACATACAGGGACTCCTGGTACTACTGCCCAGAAGTCAGAAGGCTGAAAACCGGACTAAACAGAGTCACAAAAATATACAGAAGAATATCCACAGTAGAAAACAGAGAGCTACTGCAAACAGTCAAAACTGAAACAAATCAAAGAATCCATGAAATCAGAATTGAAAAATGGATGGATTGGTGTTCAAGCCTGTCAGGGTACACTACTCTAACTGAGCTTTGGAAATGGCTACACAGAGTAGCCGGAAAAAATAGGAAGACTCCAGTTGCCATACACCCACACCCACAAGAGGAGGCTGAAAGAATTGCAACACCCTTTGCAAACAGAACACTGTCAATCAATCTTTCCCCTGAAACCAGAATGCAACAAGAGCAACTGGCGCCATCCAGGTGGGAAGAGATCAACACAGCCTGCCTACAGCAGGATGACACAGACACCCCATACACAGTTGAGGAACTACGAGCAGTACAAAAAACAGGGAAAGATACTGCACCTGGAGCTGACAAGATTACCTACACAATGATCAAACACATGGGTCCAGCAGGAGAAACTGCATTCCTAAGGTTATTAAACAAAACTCACCTTGAGCACACAAGGCCTCAAGCCTGGAGACAGCTAGATACACAGCCAATCCCGAAGCCAAAGGATCCAACAAACCCTAGGCCAATAGCCTTAGTATCCTGTATGGAAAAAAAACGGAGAAAAAATGGTCCTAAACAGGATGAAATACAAAATTGGCCCTCTACACAAGCAGCTATATGCATATCAGGAGGGAATTGGTACCTCTGAATGCATCACAGATGCATTAAGCTGCATAAATCAAAACAAGGCAACAATAGTCTTCATAGACTTTGAAAAAGCCTTCGAGCTAGCAAGCCCGGTTGCAATGCTGCAATCAGTAGTTAAAAAAGGAGTCAAAGGACACCTACTAGCATGGACTAAAAACTATGTGCTAGGAAGGCAAGCCAGAGTCAAATTTCAAGGAGTGATATCCACCTATCATGGAAAATATAGCCTCACTTCAGCTACCTGAAGGAGTAAACATATTTATCTATGCAGATGATGTATGTGTAATAGCTCGAGGGCCAGTCAGGACAATAAAAATGCAAAGAGCACTCAATGCCATCAGCCACAAATCCAATGAGCTTGGATTAAAAATAAACATTGACAAAACAAAAGCAATGTCAATTAAAGCCTCAAACCCCTTACAAACACTCACAATAGGAATGGAGCCCCTAGAATGGGTGGACAGATACACATACCTGGGAGTAATAATAGACAAACAGCTCACTTTCAAGGAAAAGATAAAATATCTCAAGGAAAGAACAAATGCCAGAAATGCAGCTATGGGATATATGTGCAGTCTCAATGATGGAGCAAATGAGCATGTCCAAAAGAAATATTATAATATTTCTTTTGGACATGCTCATTTGCTCCATCATTGGAACAGGCTAAATAATTATTTAGCCTGTTCCAGATTACTAGTGGAATATGCCTCCCCAACACTCTTAGGGCTAATGGATCTAAAAAAAAGCACAATAGAAGTGATTCAAAACAATGCCATGAGGCTCATTTTAGGAGCCCCAATGTGGACAAGACTGTGCAACCTAAGGTTGGAAACTGGACTACCAACCCTTGAGGACAGAATTGCACTAAGAAATGCAAGCATAGTTGCAAAAATTTTCCTGTCAGACAGAGACTCAATCACCAAAAAGAGAGTAAGAGAGGAACTATCCAAACATCCTGAACTGCAACCCCAAGTTCTTATGGCAAAGACCATAACAATAACATTAAGAGACTTGGCCTAACAGAAATAATCCTACAGCTAAACCCTGACACAGCACAGAGTATACTACACATTCCACCATGGAAAAGGCAAGTTGCTAAATTCAACTATACCAAGCTCCCAAGGGCAAAAGAAAACTGCACAATAGAGGAACTTAGAAACGCAGAAGAAGCAGCTATACACTCTGTAGAGACAATAGGGGCACAGATCTACTATACTGATGGTACAGTAGATCCTGGAACCCAAACAGCAGGAGCTGCAGTTCACTCCTGCAATTTTACAGCTTGCTGGAGAACATCCAATAATGTCTCCACCCCGCAGACGGAGCTTGTTGCAATACAGCAAGCATTAAAGTACTCTATTGAAAATGAGGAGGGACCAGTAGTCATTCATACAGATTCACGATCTTCAATGCAAGCCCTACAACAGGACAAAAAAAAACAAAACAAGTCCCTGATAGCTGACATTAAAACCCTCTTAAATCAGCATAATG
>NC_090744.1:81371590-81374359 GCF_036898095.1 Palaemon carinicauda | reverse complement strand
AATCTGATATATATGTATATATATATATATATATATATATATATATATATATATATATATATATATATATATATATATATATACATATACACACACACACACACATATATATATATATATATATATATATATATATATATATATATATACATACATATATATATATATATACATATACACATATATATATAAATATATATATATATATATATATATATATATATATATATATATATATATATATATATATATATATATATATTATAGGTACAACCAGAAAAAGAAAAATATGGAAGACAAAAATTCATTTATATATGAAAATGCAAAATAAAACTAATATTTATTGCAGACTTTGATATGTAAGAATAAAATGTATATATTGAAGGTACTAATAAAGATTAAAAAAATAATCTTTAATCAATAATATGATTATAAAGAGTGTAGGTTGTGAGCAACAGCCTTTAAAAATTCATTTTTTTTTTCATAAGAATCATGAAATCAAAGAAAGTATACGCTGATTTATTTGCCTATATTTTTTGTTTGTTTATGTACTGTATCCCCTCGATGAATGTGATCTATCTACCATGACCTCTCACTACTCCCATATAGTTGACATCAAAGTAACTAATAAATTCTCCAGGAATTTCATCATCATCTGTTAGCTCTTCATATGCTTCCTTAACATCAGCTACTGGAATAAAAGCTAATACTGAAAAGCCCCTCATATGGGCAAGAAACAAGTTTACTAAATTTTCCAAACAAAACATTACTTCTATTTTGGGAAATTTCTCCTAGCAACAACCTAACTACAGAAAAATCACTTCTATTCTGGGAAATGGCTCTTAACAGCAATCAAACTACCGAGGATTCATTGGATTACCTATAGACAAAACTACCGAGTTTTACGTTCAGATATTGAATAAATGGACTAACGAAAAAATCATGGATATTGGATTAAAAGACAATGGACCAAAAAACACATGGACGAAAAGACGTTGGACTAAAAAATCGTCGGACAAAGAGACATTGGACCAAAGGGAGTGGACAAAGAGACTTTGGACGAAGTGACGTCGGATGAAAAGGCATATGACCGTTAAAACATAGCCGATACATAAATAACATGTTT
Source organism: Palaemon carinicauda (assembly GCF_036898095.1). Lineage (NCBI taxonomy): Eukaryota > Metazoa > Arthropoda > Malacostraca > Decapoda > Palaemonidae > Palaemon > Palaemon carinicauda. Next base: position 81,373,233 of record NC_090744.1, on the reverse strand, counting down.
TTATGCCACTTACAGGATTTTCTACCCCAAGAATGCATTTTATTTATTTATCGTTTTTTTTTTTTTAGATTTTTAATAAACTTTCACTTTCAGTCTGAAAGCCACCAAAAGTTTAAAAGCTTCCCAAGATAGTATTATTCAAGTTAAAAAAAAAAAAAAAAAAAAAGTTTGGGTCCTTTCAACAAAAACATCTTCAATTTCAGTACAGTGTATATCAAATTATCCCCTACCCCGAAAAACCAAATTTTCACTAAACGCATTATATATCTCTAATTCATATAATAATCCAGATGCGAAGTTAAATTTATGATCTAGGTATTGATGTTTGATGTTCAAGAACGCTGAGTGACCAAACTACCATTTCTTATATTTCCAGGGTCTTTACAGTCAGTGGCTGCTACTAGTCAAGCACTCTTCTACACCGTCAATAAATTTGGCATGTGAGCAAGTTGATGCCGTCTCCATGCAAGTTGATGTCAAATTAAATCTTCTAGAAAAAAGGGAGGTTTCCCCAACTTCAGAGGTAGAGGTTTTGTAGCTGCATAAATGGCAACATGAGATATATGTGAATAAATGAATGGGAAGGCTGTAATAATAATAATAATAAAAAAAAGATTGAGATCCATATAGCAGCACTTCTCCTATGAATCATTTGATCAGCCCTTGGCCCATAATTTGAAAAAAGTTGTAGGTGACATTCTTTAATGCAGTGGCTGAGGCTGCAACATTAGCTATTCAAGAGAGATTTTCTAAGTTTGAAACTTTAGAAAAGAAGTTTGGAGTGCTGAAACATTTCAAAATTCACACATTCTAGGAGCAGATAGAACAGCGTAAAAACCTAGGTACCAGACTACAGTTACAGGGACATTCTGACTTGGATGGCAGAGAACTTGCATGACTGGCCATCAAAGACCATGTCCTTGGTTGAGCTACTGGCATTTATCCATGAAAGGGAGCTCTCTAAAATATATTCAAATATGAATTGCATCACTCTTCCAGTCACAGTTGCTGAGGCAGAGAGAACCTTTTTAAAACTCAAACTCATCACATCCTACCTGAGCTCAACAATGTCACAGGAGCACCTTAGCGATATGGCCATCATCACTTGAAATCACACCATAATTGAGCAAATATCCTACGTTGAGGCCATTGATGACTTTATATCAAGAGGATTAAAAAAGCCATGGTTTACATAGCAGTTGAGCTGTGGTGCATTAACCACGTAATATATATATATATATATATATATATATATATATATATATATATATATATATATATATATATATATATATATATATATATATATATATATATATATATAAACTGTAGCAAATAAAAGCAATTTCATAAAAAAAGTATTTTGTGAAAAAGGACGTACATTTTAAAAAGCAGTTGTGATGTAGTGCAATTTATTTTTTTCAAGGTGCAGCAAAATAAAATTACTTTGTTTGAGAGGTATTTTGTGAAAGTCATAGGCTTTACATTGTAGTTGTGCTGTAGTTTAATTTATTTATTTTTAAAAGTGCAGCAAAATCAAATTTATTTAATATGTTTTTTCTGCCAAAAAATTATTCCTGTCCTTAGTCATGGGGTATGTAAACGTGTGTTGGTGAATGGGAACAGGTAAGGGGGGGAGGGGG
>NC_090744.1:81339090-81366590 GCF_036898095.1 Palaemon carinicauda | reverse complement strand
GAGGCCAGCATTTAGATAGACTTTTGGATCACTGATGGTCCAAACATTTCAGTCTCAACCCTTACATTGTCTACATCATTTTAGTAGAGTCCCTACTTTGTGGAAAGTCCTAAAAAATCCTGAGACCCTTGAGGTCTTCTGGTCTTTGGATCTGTATTTCTTTTGCAATACAATACAGACTTTTGTCTACATAAATATGTAGTTTGTACTAGACCAATAACGAGCAGATTAATAACACATTTCTTATCTCTGTGTAAACAGCATTGTACCAAGTGATGGGATAACGTAGAACAGAAAGAAATGATATCTGTTTGAGAGGAACGTTTTTGGTTACCAAGACTAAATTAGTCACACTCCAAGATGGCAAGATTTGAATTCGAGGCCACACAATTCCAGCCACCCTTTTCTTTAGACAGGCAATTGACCATACTAGGTTGGCAAGTCTAGTATTGCAATTTTTTTTCTAATTTTTTGAGCTGAACATTACCCTGAAAAGGATTAGGAACTTCAGGCCTTTTTCCGGGTGTTTGGAAATCTTTAAAAATTTAGCATGGGAGTGTTTCCCTGAAGGCCTGTTGGCCATGTGTGACCAAGGTATCAGATTGTGTTGGCTTCAATCTCTGGGAAACAGGTTTGTTCTGGTATAGAACACAAACTGTATCATATTGAGAAACATCAGCACCCTCATGATCCCAGGTGTCTGGACTTGCTGATGTGAATTATCAAGGATGAAAGAGGGGTGGCATCGCAATACTGTTTTTATTCTGCTGTGCAGTATAGGTTCCTGCCATATTGGTATTGTTGCAGTTCAGCATAACTGAATGAAAGATTTTGATGAGGATTTTTTGCCCCCGTCTAAGACTATGAGCTTGTTCAGCATTCATTATATTAATCAGAGTTCTTTTCTTTCCATAGTGATGTATATAATACATAATCTAAAACAAAGCTTGTTTCCTTCTGCAGCATTGAGTGGAGAAATATCCAGAGGCAATCTGTTCGAAATGCGCTTGGCCATCGTCATCACTTTACTCTTCATCATCTCTGTCATCTTCTGTAGGTACCATGTCCATCATTACAGCTGCAGCTGCTTTTGGGTATGTCTTTGGATTAAGATTATACAAATAGTCCAAAAAACAAAGTATTGGTTCAAGTATGCTCATACTAAAGCATGCATATCTAACGTCTTTGACATCACCAAATCTTTCAACAAAAGTCAAAGTCATGACTATTTGCTGAAATGTATATGTATGGTCTATTGTAACACTATAAAGTATAAACTATCAAAGATTTACACATGACGTCAGGACAGGTGGAATCTATGCTATTGCCAAATTATCTCATCAAATATATCTTGACATCTCTATTTCGAAATTGATTCTCTTCATCAACACATCTATTTAGATTGTCTCTGATCGCACCAAGTTTACCTCCATTTCCACCATTCCGTCCTCCTCCTAACTCCAACACAGTATTGTTCAAGGTGCAGTGCTTGACATTTAACGTTCGTAGATCATCAGTCGTATGTCAAGCATATTGTATTTCTGAAGGCATGTCGTCATGAAATGATTTTGGTAGTACAAGTTGGCTCCAAAATCTGCATGTTCATTCTGGATATCACAAATACGACCAAACATCCTGAAAATAGTTGGCTGCTTCCAGGAAACACATAGCTTGATTATCCTCAGATATGCGAAATTTGTTGAACTCTCGTTTGTGAGACTTTTGGTGGCAAATAATGCAGTTCATATGGTATATCACACCAAGTGTATTGATAGGGTTCGGGGATGCATGTGCAGTCGATTGTGTATGCATTGAAGTTCTTGGTGTCCCTGATGATGATGGCAAAACATTCTGCAGTTCTCCATGTTGACGAAATCATCACAGTAAAGTTGAATTTATATTCTTCTAGTACCATTTGTTCGAAATATGATAGTAAAAGCCACTGTCTGTAGCCAAAAGTTTGATACATTTCATCACAGAGTCATTTAGAATGTCATTTGCTTCCCGTATTCATTCTCATCCATTTGGTGCACAAATCTGTTTTTCCTGTGTCTTTTCTTGGAACATGACACATTTGCTCGGTCAAAATCAGCATTCTCGAACTCGGTTGCTGAGAGTGTACAGCTTCCATTGGCTGATTTTTAACTGCTGTTGTCACAATCTACTTGAAAAGTCAGAAAGAAATGCATATTTAGTTATTGTGTCCTTGTCATTTGCATATTAATTAGGACATGAATATCACATATTTACATATTTATGAAAGCAAGAGTTATGAAATACAAGTCATATAGCTTTAATTACATGCTAAGCATCCTTTTTACTGTTTTTGGCAGTGACTTATTAGATGTTATACATGTTTACCCAGTAAAATAATAAAATTTTATGAGAATTTTAGAAATAATTTGCATATTTATGATGTTTTAATGAATCAAACTCAATCAAATTTATGATATTCATAATCCTTGACCTCCAAAACATAGGTTTAGGCACTTCATTTGTTAAAATCAAATGGGAATTGGCAAAACTGTCACTGAAATAAGATTTTCTAAGACTCACATCATAGGGATCAAGCCCAAACTTCGTGGAGGGTCTGTAGAAAAATGTAACCTGGAACCTCGGTACTCGAACAACTCACAACTTGAGCAAATCAGTTTTCGACCAAAAAATTTAGGTTAAAATGTCTCCGAATTCAAACAAATTTTCGGAAGTCAACCAGCCAAGTCGACCGAACAGCATCCCCCGCCAACTTCACGGCGTCAGTTTGAGACACCCTGCCATCGAAGGAAGACTTACAAGTGCCTTTTAGATTGTGCTAATTTGAATTTTTTGCTTTTTATTAATTGTAACCGTTCATAATGGGTCCAAAGAAAGCCAGAAGTGAACAGAAAGAGAAAGGAAGACAGTGAGAATGACAATTGAATTAACAAAGAAAATAATTGCCAAAATTGAAAATGGCGTTCGTGTTTCGGGTCTCGCTGTGCAGTACATCCATCCGAAATCAATGATTTCAACTTTCCTCAAGAACAAAGCTAGTATCGCAAAAGGTGTGACTCTGAAAACGGAGCAAAGGTTGCAGGTAATAGAGGAAATGGAAAAGTAGCTACTAATATTCAGCAGGAAAAATTAGTGAGCTAGTGATACCTTTAGTGAAGCTTTTAATTCGCAAAAAGCCTCAAAAATTTATGGTGACATAGAAAAGAAAATGCCTAGTACAAGTGCTGAAAGTGAAACCTTTATATTCAAAGTCAGCAGAGGTTGGTTCGAAAAATTCAAACAAAGAACTGGCATAAATCCTGTAATAAGACAGGCAAGGCAGCAAGTTCGAACAAAGCTACAGCTAAAAGCTTTGTTAAATTATTCAATGTTTAAATAAAAGAAGAACAGTTTCTTCCTCAACAGGTTTCTAATTGTAACGAGACCAGGCTATTCTGGGAAGAAATGCCGGCTACTACGTATATTAAGGAGGAAAAATCACTAACCCGGCAAAAGCTTTTGAAGAATAGCCTCACTCTTTTGTAGTATGCAAATGCTAGTGGTGACTGTAAAATAACACCTTTATTTGTCTATCATTCAGATAACCCATGGGTCTTTAAAAAGAACAACATAAGGAAAAGTAAATTGCCTGTTATGTGGTGGGCAAACATAAAGACATAGGTAAGTGGGTGCATGAGCTTTTAGCACCCCCAAATGCAGGAATATGTTACAGAAAAAATTAAAAAATGACAATAAAATGCCTGTTAATCATAGACAATGCTCCTGCTCACACCCCGGGTTTAGAGGATGATTTAGTTGATGAATTCAGTTTCATCAAAGTTAAATTCCTGCCGCCGAATGCGACACCGATTCTTCAACCCATACCTACAAGTCATTTCGAATTTTAAAAAACTGTCACTAAAACTCTTTTCCGGGCGTTTCGAAGTGACTAATGACACACCTAACGTTTCGAGAATTCTAGAAAGAACATTTTAGTACATTGAGCTAAGTGAATCTCATTGACAGTACATGGAGTGATGTAACCTACCATACGGTAAATTCAGCATAGAAAAAAACTATGGTCAAAATGTGTATCGGAAAGATATTCTGTGAGGTTTCAGTCTAAATCAAGTTCTCCAGTCGAAGAAAGCGCTGTCATTGATGACATTTTGACCATGGGGAACACTTTGGGACTTGTTGTAAAAGAGGACATTAATGAAGCTTGTGGAAAGACACTCTACCGACTTAACAACCAAAGAGTTGCTGCATCTGCAACAGCAGGAAAAGGATATGGTAGAACTTTCATCAGAAGAGGATGAAGGAAGGGAGTAGGTTCCAAGTGCCTTAATCAATGAAATGTGTGCAAAATTGGGTGAACTGCAGGTTTTTGTTGAGAAATATCACCCGGATGCAGTTGTGGCAAATCGTTCCGTGAACATTTTTAATGAGTTTGTTATGTCTCACTTCAGGAAAATAGTGCAACGTAGAAAAAACATAGGTTACGATGGATAGGTTCGTAATTAAAGAAAACAACAAGCAACTGCAGAGGTTGAGTCACAATAGCAAAAGAGGCAGAGAAGAGAAGAAACATTAAGGCCTGTTACCCAGTGCTTTCATGGAAGGGGACTTTCCTTCAAAGTAATAACCCTCCCATTTTATCTCCTCCACCTCCATTCCCGTATGCCATCACACCGCAGTTACAAAGGTAAGCAAATGATACAAAAAGGGTTTAAATTTACTTCATGTTGTATTTAGTTTTAGCATTTAGTTTTAATAGTTTAGGTATACGTTTTTACATATTAGTACCATATTTAGTTTGAGAATGTGAACATTTATCTGGTGCTTGGAAACGAATTAATGTAGTTTTCATTGTCTTATGGGAAAAATTGTTTTGGTTTTCGAACAAATCGATTCTCGACCACAATTCCAGAACGAATTATGGTTGAGAACCGAGGTATTACTGTATAGGGATTTGGGCTTGATACCCTAACTTTTATATAAGGTCTTATTATGCACAACAATAAAATCATAGGTTGCTTCGTATATTTGAGATGGACACAAACTCGCCCCTGACCGTACACTATTTCATAATTTGATTTGTCTTTTTGGATATCTTAGTGTAGACAATAATAAAAAATATCTACCCTAATTTCTTTAGGTATTATGTCTTACACACGAACACACACATACATACATGCATGCATATATATATATACATATATATATATATATATATATATATATATATATATATATATATATACATATATATATATATATATGTATATGTATATATATATATATACATATGTATATATTTATATATATACATATATATATATATATATATATATATATATATATATATATATATATATATATATGTATATATTTATATATATACATATATATATATATATATGTATATGTATATATATATATATATATATAACATTATATATATATATACATATATATGTATATGTACATACATATATATATATATATATATATATATATATATATATATATATATATATATATATATATAGATAGATAGATAGATAGATAGATAGATAGATATAATAAGCCACGACTACCACTGGCAAATCCTCATTATTTATTATTAATAAGCCTGAAGATTCTCATGGATAATCAATAACTAATGTACATTGTGAATTATCTTATTTTGACATGCAAATGTATTTTCGAACAATATAACTTACTATCATAAAAAAAACACTTTTTGCTACTCACATCTTTTACGATGTCCCCTTCCCCACCTCACACATAAAATGAGTCTAGATTAATCATTCTTAAAGGTTGGAAGATAATTGCATTCGATTTCTTTGTTTTCATTTTTTTCTTTTTGAAAGCTTTTCTTCAAACTGCTATCCCAGCATAAGTGGGACAATCGCCCTATTTCGGGTATCTCGACGATAGTAATTTTATACAGAAAATAGAGGCTACACTTTCTCTGATGGATATGTTCTCATTTTTCCCTGATGTTTCCTGAATAAATCTGCTCACTCTTGACTTATGCATGTAAAAGTCTTCTGATATTTTTACTCTCTACGTTTCTAATTATCAAGGATGCTGAAAACGAGAAAACTGGGATCTCAATCCTTATTAATTGCTATTATATTCCTAACTTATGCACAGAGAAGAGAGAGAGAGAGAGAGAGAGAGAGAGAGAGAGAGAGAGAGAGAGAGAGAGAGAGATTTTGAAGACTGATAAGCCTTACTTCCCCTTCCACTACATAAATATCAATAATCATCTCCTTAGCTCTTTCAGTCGATGGAGCAGTCCCCAAATTTTTTGACAACTGATACCATTAGAGATGGCAAAATTCTATGCTCTTTTTGGATAGTCTGATATCAAAAGTTAATGAAATGGCATGATAGCAATATCATATGAGTGCTTTTGGTTGATATCACCGTTCAAACATATAAGTGAGATGAAATTTAAGAGGGCTAGTTTTCCAAGTTCAAGTAACAAAATCATTCAAAACTTTAAAACTTCTCGACAAATTACGACTCAAAATATTCTTCTTGAATTTCTCTAGAAAGTCAAAATAAAAGATAGCCGTAAAAATATAATATCCGTATTTTTTTTTTTGAACACTATGTGATCTTTATTCACTAATATAGAAACAAAATTCAAATCCAAAGCAATAAAGCTACAGATAAAATATAGATGAGAAATATATTTGGTTATAAATTACTATTAGCTGTTAAATGAAGTTTCCATAGCAAATAAAAATAACCCTATTTTGACAATGTTGCACAATTTTATAGATTGGTAGCTCATTACGTAATTTGTTATTTTGTGGAGAAACAAGCGGAAATCGGCCTTTCTTCTGCCAGCTCAATTGGGTCCTTCCTTCCACTTATCTTCTGTTACCTTGAAACAGTTTTGTTCACGTACAGTATAACATGGAGAGCCTTGTCCTTTAACTTTGCTCTGCTCTTTGAGAGATTCCACTCATCTGTCATGAACTTGATTAGGGAGGTCTTGTTTGAAGATCCAGACAGGGATTTCCTCCGCTGCTGCACATGATTTCCACAACCTAGTTTATTGAATTGGAAAACACTGTCGGCACCGCAGTTGACAATTCAGTTGGTTTAGTTAAGTTGCAGAAGTATATGTCAAAGACAAGAGCAATTCACTTATTTTATCCTTTTTCATGTATCATGAAGGATGTTAGTAAAGGCCAGCTCTATCACCTGTATAAAGGGCTTGTTGTTTCCATTCAGTTTCTGAATCAAGCCCATCACATCAGAAAGGGTTGTAGATGGGGTTAGAATCTGTTCGGCTGCAGACACTTTTTTCTCTAGTTCTATAGCAAAGACAGCCTTTTTTTATTGCATCCCATCAGTATTTTCCAATGCCCAGGACAATAGACCTATGAAGTAGGCAAGAACATCCTTCATGCTCACCTGCTGGCATTCAACAACCAAGATCATGTTGCTAAATAAGTTCCTTTCTGCCTTCAGAGCAATACCTTGTGAATTCTAGGACTTGCATTTGATACTGACGTTGGCAAAAATCTTCTGGTCTTGTTTTTCCAATTTGCTATAGAATTCCTCATGCTGATCCTAGTCTAATCTTTCTTTCAATTCTTAGTATGCTGCTTCTCCTACTGCATTAGCTCTCAGTAAGTCAGCTGACTTCAGGGGGTATTACAGTGCCAGTGGATAGGCTAAGCAGGTCTTCCTCTTCTTAATACAAGGGATTGAGCCAGTTATTTTTCATCACGTCTGCCAGGGCCTCTAAATCCTGCCCAACCTTCTTCTGCCTTTCAGTTTGGAGATCAGGATGACTGGGTTTTGTGGTGCTCCCTCCAGTCATTTTTTCTGAGATGTCCAAGGTATTGGTTTCTGTATGTCTGCGTTATGTAATACTTTCTTACGGCCCCTAGTTTAAGACTAAAGCCCTTTGTTCCCCAAGCAGTCTGCATATCCTTCATTACTGTCTTTATAGTAGTCTGGACCACAGGAATACGGTGAAATTGGTTCACTGATCACAGCTGCACGACAATATTTCGGCCATGAACTCAGTAGAACATATGGGTGTGTTAAAGATAGTTAGCACATCTGAGCTAAGAAGTATGACAAGTACGTAATACAGTTGACACTTTCATATGCAAAGCAGCATAGAATCGTGCTTTGGATACACGACAGCTGGAGGATCCACGCCTTTTCTCTGGATGCAAAGATAAAGCTTAAGAAAATCACCACAACATCTATGTAGGTCACCCTGAATGCTTTGAATCCACTGCCATGTCTAAACACCTCTGTATTCCTCAAAGAGATTTAAGATACATGTGCAAGAGGGGTTCTTCGGATCTTTTCCAGATTACTTTGGATATTTTCTTGGAAAAGATACCACTGACTCTTAGGCTCCTTCAGATGTACCATGTTGGCGATTTTTCTAGCGTCTTACCAAGCAAGACACCCCTTCTACACAAGGGGCAAAAGGGTTTCATAGACTAGTTTTACTGCTTAATTGTATTTCATTCCTTCCACAATGCCTGCAACTTGACCCTTGGACCCTTGAGCAATTACCCAAGACTCAACACACAAATCACGGAGGCCAGCATCTTGAAACCACTTCCCCATGGTTACTACAAGAGTGAAGATGGTATGAAAAGCACCCATCCGGATTATGATGCTGCTGAAATGTTCAGGGTGCTTCAAGGTGATATCGACAGCCTTTTCATATAATGCCTGGTCAAATATAATCTTAATCTTTGCCAAGCCCAGTGACTGCAGGATGTGGAATGATTGTTTGAGGATCTTATGTAGTGTGGACATCTGTGTAGTAGAGGCATTGATTGTATGAATGTAGCCAATGTTATCAAGGATGACTGCCACTTCCTCTCGGTTCTTGATGTTGAAGTCTATCCTGCTGATTTCTGACTGATCTTTTTCTTGCAGCATGAAGCTCATGATCTAAACAAGATTTTTTTGCCTGGTGAGCTGGATTTCCATGCCAGCAACAACTTCAGTGGTCTTGGTCATTTGTGGGTCTGCTCATTCCCCAGCGTTGTACATTGGCAGCATCAGCAGAGGTGCATCAAAGCTTCTCTTTTTTGTTCTAACCATAGTATGCCTGAGTTGTTTAGGGACTAAGACTGCCATCTTTTCCCACACAACAATGCCATTCACCCTGAGTGACATAAATTCACTACTCAGCATTTCTTCTAGATGGTTCATGTTGTTCCAACCCAAGTTTGTAAACAGATTAGGAAAGATGTTATTTGGCAGAGTGAGACCATCTCCTGATGTAGACAGCTTCTGCTTCCACAGGGCAGTGCCAATCTCCTTCATCTGTGAGTATCCAACACAATACCCAAGGCGGTTGAAGATGCTTATCTCAGCTGAAAAGCATCCACAACCTTTCAAACACTTAACACTGAAGGACAGTGCAATGATTTTGGGTGTCTTGACATTGCCACATGTCACTGTATACACTATGTTCTGTCCAAATGATTACATGAGACACTGAACTCTTAGGGGTACACTGTCAATACTTTCAGGTCATTGGAGCTTGTGAGGAAGATACAGAAGAAATACAAGAGCGATTCTAAAATAATATCTCTGGTGGCTAGGATTGGTTGATATCTTTGTCTTTGGTCTTGATGTCAGCCCTAAGATACTAGGCAATAATAATAATAATAATAATAATAATAATAATAATAATAATAATAATAATAATAATAATAATAATAATAATAATAATAATAATAATAATAATAATAAAACGTTATGAACATCAAAACATGCCCATCTAAAATACTAATAAAACATTGCAATAAAAGGATAGATTATATCATATCGTATCCATTATTACTCCTGATTTAGTCAAGTCAACAATGAAAGTAATAATGGATACACTATGATATAATTTATCCCTTTCATTGCATTGCTTTATTAGCGTTTTATATGGGCATGTTTTGACGTTTCCTTGCAAGATATTATTATTATTATTATTATTATTATTATTATTATTATTATTGTTATTATTATTATTATTATTATTATTATTTACTTAGTTATTTATCTATTTATTTAGAGTAAATAAGAGAGGTCGGTAACATTGCAGATGAAGCCTCCATTATATTGAATACCCTTGAGTGTTAATGAGAGGAAAATAGGGAAGGTAGAGAACATTTTTTTGTAATAATTTATAAAAAAAAAAATACGAAAAAGATAAATAACTAACAATACCTTACATGTAAAAATGGACGAATATTGACAAATATTCCACAAAGGATAATTTTTTTAACATACACTGTAAAACCAAAACGTTTCACAACCAAGCACCAAAAACCTTTATTCCCCGATTAATTCAGTTATCTTTACAGTTTCTAGATATATCTTGTTAATATAGATGGCTAGATTGTAGGCTATAGTTTAAAGGTTTAAAGGTCGATCATGAATGGCACATGTATACATTCGATTAGCGACCAAGACCGGTCTCTACCAAACCTAGGACCAGGGAGGGCTTCGAAATGGCTACTGATGATTCAGCAGGCAGAATTAAAGGCTCACCCAAACCCCCATCCCCATCTCACAAGGATGGTGAGGTTATAGACACTAGGAGAAACTATTAGCGGGACCGGAACCCCACACCAGCAGATCACTCAAGGACGTTTCCAACCGGGTTCCATGAATGGAATGAAAATAAAAATAAACCTAGATTATTGTAAAGGAAAAATTACGGTAATTAAATGTAACTTCCTGTTTTTTTTTTTTTTTTTTTTTTTTTTTTTTTATAAATTAACTACCTGTTTGAGAGTCCCTAGAGAGTTTTGTTGGGACTTCTCTTCTGTTCAATCTAGCACTTTCTGTGCTACTCTCTCAAGCTTCAGTGGACAGCTGCAGGTGTGTCCCTAACGGTCAGGAAGTCCCGTTTTGTTCTTGGAAGAAATTGTATTACATTTTAAGAGAAAGTAAAAAAAAAAGTGAAAGAAAAGTCTGCTTTTTCTAACCCTAACTTCCAATAGAAATGTGCAAGAGAAAGACTTTGTGGATGTTCCTGGGTACTACAGGAGAATCGTAGTATGCATCGCTTTTTTCTGTTTAATTTCTTGAGAGAAAAATATTCAGTGATAAATGTGACTAATATTAATGTTTGTTTTTCTGTTTTGATTCTACATCTTGTATAGTTATATTTTGGGTATTATATCACTATATGGTACTTGTTATCGTAACTTTTATTATATATTATTGTGACGTGAATTATTTGACTGATTTGCTTCAAAGAGTATTAGGCAACTAGTAATAACGAAGTTATGTTTCATAACTGTAATTTCATAGTTGGGTTCTTTATTCATGTTTGAATTTGTAGTTCCTGGTAATTTAATAATTATATTTATATTGTTTTGTATTTAATCGGCATTCATAATTTCTCGTAATTTATATCTTATTTGTATGGAACTCTAGTTGTATGTAACTTTAAAGATTACTGTAATTATAATATTGGTAAACTTATCTCTATCTGATTTCGCCCTAGTATTTTCTCAATATTATGAGGTATTATCTTGCTATAAACATCATTAAAAGAATCTGATAAGGATATATAGAAATATCCCTTACAATTATATTACAGTAGCAATGCGTGTTAAATTGCAGTTAGACTGCTGGGTTTAAATGACATTGATTGATTGATTTTGAATTTTCTGTCATCCTGACATCGAAGGACATTGACGCCGATATCTTTCTTTATGATGGCATTCCGATGTTCCACTAGGTACTCATGCACATATGCATATACATAGCCTTCTACACTATACAACCTCAATTAATCGAGGTAATAAAACACACACACCAATTGATCTAATAATCAGTACATTAGTAATCCTTTCACAGTGAATCGGTAGTTAACAGTGTGCAAAATCTTCGGCAAAATTATCTTCTCCATTCACCTTCATTAAAGATTCCTCAGTAAAGTTTTGAACTTTCTACTTTTTTCTAATTTTCTGTTTTTCTGTCTTCCTTTTCTCCTGCTTTCTAATATTTTAAACTGACTATCGTCATCCATTACGTTCATTCCCAAATACCTATATCCATTAAAAAACTCTTAATTTTTCCACCTTCCATAGCAACAATCTTTGCCACATCTTTGCGCTCAAATTTACTTTTCAAAAATTCTAAAATCTCTCAGTAAGCTCTGCAGTCTTTAAAACTCTCACTATGCTCTACGGTTTTTCTGCTCACCATTTTAACCTCGGCCAAATTCTGACAATCATTTCCAGAACAATTGAAGCGAAATCATGCTTTCCTGCTTCTTTGCTTCCTCTCACTGTTGGCTTTTTCTTGACCAAATTTATATTTCTCTTCGCAAATCCTTTTGTGCCTGAGAGCAAATGTGTCGGAATAATTTTATGTCGTTCAGTAAATCTTTTATATGCAAACAAAAGAAAATTATTCTTTTCGAATAAAGTAGCAAATAAGAGAAAATTATACTTTTCGAATAAAAAGAAAATGAAATGATAAGAGAGAGAGAGAGAGAGAGAGAGAGAGAGAGAGAGAGAGAGAGAGAGAGAGAGAGAGAGAGAGAGAGAGAGAGAATATTGTACCCTCCTCGTTCATAAATTTTAGTGTATATTAACGGAAACCATAAAGATGAAAGACGGAAACTTTCGGGAACGAATGATTGCTCTCTCTCTCTCTCTCTCTCTCTTTCTCTCTCTCTCTCTCTCTCTCTCTCTCTCTCTCTCTCTCTCTCTCTCTCATCAGTTTGCTAGTAAAAACAGCCTGCACTTCCCATTATTGAGTAGGGTTTAATTGTTGGAATTTTATGAAAGTTGGTTATTATCTTGACTCATTTTTTTTTCATAAACTAAATCATTACTCTTATATATATTATTTTGATAGCGTAAAATCATATCTTGTATTTGTTTTTCCTCCCTTTATTTTCTTTTTCTTTTTTGACGATTTGGGGAAATATCACTTATGACTAAGGATAAATAAATCACAACTCTTATGTAAATTGTAGTTTTGAATATAACCGAAGATAGTATTTTTATTAAAAAAAATAATAATCTAATTGTATCATTTTTTATATTATCTTTTTTTAGATTAAGGGAACAGTTCTGATTTTATGAAATTCCTGAATAATAGATGATGAACGTGTGTTCTCTCTCTCTCTCTCTCTCTCTCTCTCTCTCTCTCTCTCTCTCTCTCTCTCTCTCTCTCTCTCTCTCTCTCTCTCTCTCTTTCATATACATACATGCAAAGCTAAATGCATGTATATTTGGATAATGCTATCAAAAAGAGAAAGATCCAATACATAAGTATATTATAATCTTAAAGGAAAGTCTAGATTAAACAAATGGATCTTGATTCTGAAATAGTTAAAAAATCTTTATTGTTTCTATTTCAGTGAAAAAATACGATATTTTCATGATACATGAAAAGTTATAATCACAAATACCAGTATATTTATTTCGTTTATTCAAAGAAACTATCCCTTTTTAAGGGAATTATTACCGGTTTACAAAAAAAAAAAAAAAAAAAAAAATGGTTTTTCAACGCATTTATCATTTCAGTATTACTACATACTTTTTTTTATAAAATTTTTACCATTAAAATAGCATGTGACATATCTCTCCAGCCTTGTCTCCGGCAGGTGCAAACATTTAGGTGTGTATTAACGTAAACCATTAACATGAAAGAACGGGAAACTAACGGGTATTATTGTTTATTCTAAGATAATGGGGTTCAAGAACATACGAAACAAATACACATCAAGACTTGCACTTATATATAGATACAAACACATATTGATGTATATGTATATATATATATATATATATATATATATATATATATATATATATATATATATATATATATATATACATACATATATATATATATATATATATATATATATATATATATATATATATATATATATATATATATATATACTGTATATATACATATATATATACATCAATAGACATATTCAGTCATGATGCTTTATGAGTGAAAGAACATCAGCATTCAGAGAAAGAGTATAATTTGCCCTTAAAACAGTAGATTTTATACAAATAAATCTTAATTTTCTATAAACATTATACATTTCATCATTATTTACATTTTGGAAAGAAAAGACAGGAAATTTACAATAAATCGTAAGTAGTTATGAAAATGACACTATTGTTGTCTTAGTTTTTAAGTATTATAGAAAATCCTTTTTTTTTTTTTTTTATTAAACTATCTGGTCTCAAAACAACAGAAAACTTCAACTTCAAATGTGAGTGAATGTCATTTGTCAATGTGTGCAAATGAGAGAATGAAATGAAAAGCAAATAATATTTCTTTTTCTCTAATTCATTGGTGAGAAATTCACGAAATGTTAAGATATAATTGAGAAGATATATTGCAAGAGGATTAATCAAGAGTTAATATTCAACTGGGCGTTTGACTCTAATAGATTTTCTAGTAATGTTTCTGGATTTATCACACAAAAAAATATATATTTTCGCTTGTGGTTCATTAGAGACAAATGCACTTCCTGCACATTTCTTCAGTCTTATATATATATATATATATATATATATATATATATATATATATATATATATATATATATATATATGTGTGTGTGTGTGTGTGTGTATGTATGTAAATATACGTATATATTCGTGTATATATTCTTACAAAGCTGGTCTACATGAGAGTAGATTAATTTATTCATGTATTTCACTTGTGCATTTAGGAGATGTATAGCCAACTCGTAAGTTGAGTTCCACTCATGTAGGATTAAGTATATGTATGTAAATTACATAAGACTGTCGCCATTCATTTAGTTGTATTTACATTCAGTTCCATATATGTAAATATAAGTCATTTTAAAGAATTAAATTTTTATGTCACATACTTTTAGTCACGAAGCCCTATGCAATTTTGTTAAAAGGTAAGTATGACTCACATGAGGTATGCTGTATGACAAACGCTAAGGATTTCGTCATGTTTTCATGTGGTTGGAAAATGCATGAAGATTCTAGACTGAAAATTAATCTTTTTTTTTAATGTTATGGGAGGGGGTGGGCAGAGTTAGCCGATAGTGTTGCCTCATTGAGTGACGAATGAACCCCTTCTTCAAACTACCAAGCTAGCATCCTGACATTATGAGAGGCAGTCTGGACCATGCCCCCATTCTACGAGAATGATTAACTATAAGTTTCTTGAGTGAATTGAGATGATATATATATAAGGGCCTAGCAATGCATAGCTACAAGAGATCCAGCCTGACTCTCTGAAAGAGCCAACGTCCGCCAGTCCTCTCTTCAGCATCTATCCAGCCACTGCGTATTTCTTTTCTAACGTGCAGTGTTTCCTCTCAAAAGTGAATAGTTATTTCCAATGTATACTGTGTATATTGTTGTTCAAACGTTGGTGATATTATTGTGTGTTTAATTTAAAAGTGAAGTGTGTTAATGTAAGTACATGTTATGCGATATATTTTTTGAGACTGGCCTTGTAAGATTTGGTTAAAAAGTGAATTGTATTAATTTTTGCTTAACTGCTCGATAACCTTGTGTGATCCCTAAGGACGTAAGAGTAACAGTTACATATATGTAAGTGCAATCATTGTTTATTTTCTTCGGTGTTAAGGGGACCGTCCGCTATGTCCTCCATTTTTTTTCTAATTGTTCAAATACACTATTTCTATATATGTTTTAGACATATAATAGCTTCGTCATATAAAAATTTCAAGTCATTTGATCAAAAATTTTGTGATTTTACAGCAAAAATCATGATTTGAAAAAAAAATTAAGTACATTTTTCTACACTAATATGACACCAATTGTATTGAGAATCATACCATCAAAACTTCTTTATAAATCGAATAATTCTGTGTGACAGATTTTTTATTTTCTTTTTTTTAATGAATTTTTTCACAATTTTTTTTCTTGTCTGAACGTAAAATAATCATGAAAAATGAGAAAAAGGAAAATCAAAATTCTGGTACAATAAATTGTGGGATTTTTTTACCACTGTTCAATGATATCTTTCCCTCCAAAATCGAACATAAAAATAAGTGAGAAAAATCTACCTATGTGTGAATAAGTATGTTTTTGATTTATGAGCTCCCAAAGATTTGCTATAAATTTTCGGTTTTTTCCTTAAAAATGTCAAGATAACATTATTATGATAACCTTATTCTGTACTTTTATTATTTATTCCTACATGAAGGCTCCCTAAACGAGGTATTTTAACCCTAACTTTATTAATAGACCTAATGTAATGGGGTCATGAGTTGCCAGAGGCCTCTCATTGTTACCAGAGTTTTAGTCAGAATGTTCCAGCTTTGTACTCTCTTTCATGTTTCCTTCTCTTTCTGGTTCATTTTTGTTGCTCTCTGCTTACTCTTTGTTCTTTCTTTGACCTTAGGTAACACTGGCCTTGCTATAAAGTTCACAAGGACGTTGTGAAAACAATGTATATACGAACTGCAAGTAAAGAAATAAACATGCAATGTAACTTTTATACGTCTTTGGAAACTCTAGCTGTTTTTCTCAAAGATCGCAGTTTGCGTTTGCCTACCCAAGACCAATGCCTTCCATCTCTGCCAGACATACGTGATTTCAAAATATAAGTGAAGAAATCACTACATAGATAAATAAAATAAAAATAAACACGTGAAGACATTTCTGTCAAACTCAGTAATGCAGACGACGCAGAAAAGATGACATCATCATTTAAAGACCGCTTTATCTTCATTATTTGTAAAAATAATTGACTGAAACGTCTGGAGAGCATGTACGATATGTTTCTGCATACATAGATACAATGAAACTATTTTCGATTTTTTAAAGTTCTCATGTCAAACACCATAGCGGACAGTTTAAAGTGACAAACTTTTTTCATTAATTGTCAAAATTAATTATATTCATGAATTGATGTCAGTTTGTTTTAGTCTAAGGTCTAGTTCAGATTTAAATTTTGAGTGATTTTTTGGGGGGTGTTAACATTTGAATTGTTACTTTTATAGATATGTTTATTTTTGTAAATTATGTATTATATCGATTACCAATAATTATTTCAGTGCTTTGCTCATATCCCCTGACAAAGAACCGAAGTAAAAGGTTGATTTAAGATTAGTTCCGTTAAAAGTAAATTAATCAACAAGTTTTTGTTATGAGGGTAACATAAAGAGACCTTTAAATATTGAGTGTATATATAAATATATATATATATATATATATATATATATATATATATATATATGTATATATATACATATATATATATATATATATATATATATATATATATATATATATATTTGGGCTCAGGCCATGTCGTCCTGATGGAAGTTCCTAAAAGGTAGCTTCCTAGGGTATATTTGACTACAGTGATATTCCCAGAGAATTTTACCTTAAGGTATCCAGAATTCTAACTCCTGGAGTGAATATCCCTAAATAAATCTCACAGGGATATCGCATAATATCAGAGGACGTATTCTTGACACGTCACATAACTATCTTCACCCCGAATAGTATTAACGCTTCGAGGTGTTACAGTGACAAGAATCTGAAACGAGAATGAAAAAAAGAGCTGCTCATAAGGCATCTCTCCTATTCCGTTTCCAGTGTGTATCTGATGAAGGCGGTAGCGCCCTCTTTATTCCTTTTCGTGTAGCTCTACTACTCGGTGTTCTCTCGTAATTTTGGATATAATTCAACATTATGATGCCTTATCCGGCCTCTTCTGCCTCTAGAATCTTTACTCTGTATAAATGTAAGCTCTTGTCGTTTTGAATTAAATCAAAAGTGATTTTAACGTAAACAAGAGCTGTTGCCTACCGAAGGCATCCTGGATGCTGTCGCTCGCCATATATGGGTCATTTAGTTAGCTAGAGTGACGTTCCCGGTTTTTACGCTTTAATAATCTAGCTATATAGCTCCTCTAGGAATTCTTATATGATGCCGTTAGTTTTTAGTTCGGTGATTTAGGTAACTGATCTTGCCCTTCGCGAGGCTTAGTAACCTAGGCGTCTGGCCCTAGTACTTTCATGCATGATATAAGTTTTACCGAGAGTTATATTATTGAAGCTATAGGCAAATATTTTATACATCTAAGATATTGTTGAATTCTCTTTTCCAAGATTGTATACGAGAGAGTTTCGGTGATTTAGGTAATCGATTCTCACCACACCTAGGCTAGTAGCCTATGGTACTGTAATATACTTTCGCACATCCCCGATTGTTCTTTTCTCCTCCGGAGACTAAGTTCAGTCCCTCTCTCCCTCTGTGTAAGCCTTAGGCTTAATCCTAGCGGTTCTATCCGAATAATATTCAGGTATAACTATACTAGGATATATCTGTCCTGACCTGATATCCAGAGTGACTGGTTTTTTGGGTTGGGGCAGAACATCAGAGTTTCTAGTCTGTGGTCTGCATCTTCCTAGCATAGAGAATGAGTTTCCTTTGCTAGGTTGGGTCCAGACATAGGAAGCTTTGCTTCCCTAGTCCACGTCTGAAGGATTCTGTATGAGATGATTCCTTCTTCTAGTGGTCTAGCAGACTGTCCTGTGTTGTTTTTCTCGGGCTGGAGAATGAGTTTTCTCCGTTGCCTGGCGAAATAACTACACCTAACTTTGTTCTGGTTTGGAGGAGGATAGCAAGTATTGCCATTCTTCCTCCCTAATAGACAACTCTAGGGTAGGATGAGCTTCCCTAACTGCTGAGTGTGTCTCTTGCTAGAGCGAAGTTTATAGGACCCTTATCCCTTCCCCCCCCCCCCCGGCCCCTCTCTCTTTCTTAGTGATGGCCTAGCCATTGCATCTTTTGGCCGCAGTCCTACTTCCGTACCTAGTGAAGGTTAGTATGGAGGACCAGCTCAGCTCTCTGCCGGCCGGTAATTACGTGTCGTCCGGCAGAGACCCCTTTTCTTTTGCAGAGTGAACCCCAGACCTCCCTTGGTCTCCCTTCCACGTCTGCCGGTAGAGTCCGGCAGGCTATGGATTTCTTGGAAGCCTGAATGCTACATTCTCCCCTTCCATATGTTCACTCTTTCTGGTTGGAAGGTCATTTGGCAATGCTGCCCTATAACCTTACATCCATACTGTTTCTCTAACTAGTGTTTTGTTCCCCTAGCCCAGCTGCCGGCTGTTAGAGGTTCTCTGGTTCTTAGCCACTGCCGGCAGGCATGGGTATTATTACCTTTGCCTGCCGGCAGTAAAAACACATCCCGAAATCTGCTGGCCACTACGATTAGCGGCCGGCAGCCGGGTGTTAGTGTTTTCAGCTGCCGGCAGGCAATCATTGCCAGCCGGCACATATGGCGAACCAGTGACCTGCCGCCTATGGTGTGAACTACCCCTTAAATTTTGATTTAGGAAATTACATAAGGTATTCTAGAATACAATTAACCTTAGTTTTAATATCTTGGGAGGTTACAGCAATTGGCTGGACAGGAAATACAAGTATGTGTCTTTCCTGCTTTCTATTATAGCTTTACTGTGTAAGCTAATTGTTCTATTATAAGTGAAAAGCCTTCACTTGATACTCATGGATTTTTCTTCTCTTTACAGGAGGACCATCCGAAGTGCGGGAGTATGTTCTGCAATGTCCGCAGTAAGAACCTCTGTGGACATCAGTTTTGCAGGAGGCACGCAGCATGCGCAGCCTCCAGAGGTGATCTCCGGTATTGGGACCCTCAGGTTTGTACAGTATGTTCCAACCTGATTAACGAGGCATTTGACACCCCTAAGTCGATGGAGTCAAGGGATGCTGCCAGGGAAAAGTTACGAACATGGGTGAGGGGTTTTCAGAAAAACAGTTCAGGCACCTACCTTCCAAATGAGAGGATGAGGGCCTACCTTTTCCCTAAAGCATCGGCTGATGCAGTCATTCCTCAGCCTTAGGTGGAGATACCAACTGCCCAGAATCCGGTAGATTCTGAAGTCTCGGACGCCCTTCAAGACATCCAATTGGACGATAAGATGTCGGAGGTGTCGGATTCTACAGAGAAGGACCTTCTAGGAGAAGGTCAGGAGGAGGAGCTGTCCCAGGCTCCTCAAGTAGAAGAGGAAGAAATCGATGAGGTGTCGGTTACATCAGTTCCGGACCCAGAACCTGTTCCCTCTACATCGTCTGCTATCCCAGATGAACTGGGAAGGAATATTTCTTCTATTGTTGAGATGATTCAACAAATTCAAAAGAAGAATGATGAGAAGGAAGCTGCAATGAAACTGGAGATACATAGACTTGCAGCATCACGTGGACCCCAGAAGTGACTCAACGTGAAGGATCTTCCTTTGTGCTCGGATACCAATCCTTGGAGGTATGCCGAACACATGCCAATGACAACTGGGAAGATCGTTATATCAGAAAAGTTGGGAGCAATTCCCCTTGAAGAAGTGGAATTTTGGCCCAACAAAGATTCTTACCCGGACTGCTATGTCCCTCTTAGGATGGAGCCAGCCTCAAAGGAGGAGACGGAGCCGAAGGAGGTCATAGTTCTTGAGCATAGTAAAGCACAGGCTTTACTAGCGAGCTCCATGAAAGAGAGAGGCTTCACGAACTCAAAGGTGCCAGCCTTAAGTAAGAAGCTTCCCTCCTTTGTGGCCTCTCCTACCAGATCCTTTCCCTTCATGGAAAAGGGATATAAGGCAGCCTTAAAGGCGGCGGAGGCAGGGAAGCCATGCCCCTCCTTGGAGGAGTGCAAGCCGTTATCTCTGACCTTGCCCTTGGACCAAGAAGACTGGAAGGACGTCCACCTTACCTTCTCAGTCAGGAAGCAGGAAGCTGATATTGCTGAATGTCAGTTTGGTGAGGAACTTCCAAAGCTGTCGGAGGTTCTCTTGCACAGAGAGCAAGAGATGAAGGAAAGACTTGTGTCATCGATGTCATTGCAAACGACATTAGAAACGATGGCAAGTGACCTCAAGAACTAGGACATGTTCTTGGTAGTGGCTAAAACCCATCTGGCTACAGTTACAAAGGATCTCTATAGTTTTATTAAAGCTAAGAGAGCCTGTGGAGAGTTCGTGCTCGCCTCGGCTGCGGTGAGGCACGAACCGAGGAAACTGATCTCCTCTCGTATCTGGGGTAAAGACCTCTTTCCCATCGAAGTGGTTAAAGAGGTAGTAGACAAGGCCGCCACAGAGAATAGGAACCTTCTCAAAAAGTGGGGCTTAGATCTTAAGAGAAAGTCTTCTCCGAATGAGGGTCCCCAACCCAAGAAGAAGACAAAAAGGCCTAGGCCATCCTCTCGGCCAGCTAAACCCTACCGACAGCAAGAACAACAACTTCCTGTGACCGCGGTGCCTCAGATAGTGGCACAACCTCCAACCATGTACCAGCTGGTACCTCAACAAGTGGTGACACAGTCGCCAGTTTTTAACCCAGCATTCGAAAGGCAGACTTATTCCTTTCGTTTGAAAGCTATTGGAACAGCCAGAGGTTCTTCTAGACGCCCTTCAAGGGGAAGGGGATCCAGGGGAGGACGCAGGCAAGGAGGCAAGGCCTCAGGTCCACAACAGCAGTAGTGAGATGCTTCCAGTAGGAGGGAGACTACAGCTATTTAGGGATTGCTGGACCTTCGATCCCTGGGCCCACAGCCTAATAAAGAATGGAATAGGTTGGAGCTGAAGCAGCCCTCCACCTCAATTTCCTCAATTCTCCCAACACTCAACCCCCGTTCTGGAAGAATATGTCAGAGAGCTCTTAGACAAAAGAGTAATCCGGAAAGTTAAGTCTATCAAATTCCAAGGAAGGCTGTTTTGTGTTCCAAAGAAGGACTCCGAAAAACTCAGAGTCATTCTAGACTTGTTGCCACTCAACAAGTTCATAGTGAACTACAAGTTCAGAATGCTCACACTTCAACACATAAGGACCCTGCTGCCCAAAAGGGCATATACCGTCTCTATAGACTTGTCTGACGCTTATTGGCACGTTCCAATTAATTTTCACCTCTCCTCCTACCTAGGCTTCAAGTTACATAGAAAACTTTACGCCTTCAGAGCCGTGCCTTTCGTTCTAAACATAGCCCCAAGGATTTTCACGAAGCTTGCGAACGCTGCCGTCCATCAATTACGCCTAAAGGGGGTCCAAGTAGTAGCCTACTTGGACAATTGGCTGGTGTGGGCAGCATCCAGGACAGAATGTATGCAAGCTTCTAAGATAGTGATCCAATTCCTGGAACATCTGGGATTCAAGATCAACATCAAAAAGTCTCGACTTTCTCCAGCTCATAAATTTCAGTGGTTGGGAATCCACATTTGGAGTGGAAAGAAATAGCAGGATCTGTCAAGAGACTATTGAAATCCAAACGGATATCAAGACGCGAACAGGAGAGAGTGCTGGGTTCTCTACACTTTGCTTCGATAACAGATCCAGTGCTAAGAGCACAGCTAAAGGATGCAACAGAAGTCTGGAGAAAATATGCATCAAAAGCGCGAAGAGATCTAATGAGACCGCTACCGACTCGACTGCGAACGCCAAGCAATTCAAGAAATCAATACTTCTTCAACCTCCTCCCCCGTCAGTGACTATCCACACAGACGCCTCAAAGGAAGGCTGGGGAGGTCACTCTCATCAGAAGAGAGTCCAAGGAGCTTGGTCCAATCTTTTCAAGTTATTTCACATCAACTTTCTAGAAGCCATGGCGGTACTTCTGATACTAAGGAAAGTATCTCCTGACCACTCGACCCACATAAGACTGGTTCTAGACAGCAAGGTGATAGTGAGATGCCTGAATCAACAAGGGTCGAGGTCACCTCAAATCAACCAAGTGATGTTGGCCATATTCCGTTTGGCGGAAAAGAAGAAATGGCACCTGTCAGCAGTTCACATTCAAGGGTTCCGCAATGTGACAGCGGACGCTCTATCCAGGTTTACATCAATAGAGTCAGAATGGTCCCTTGACGCAGGATCGTTCTACTTCATCTCGAGTCAAGTCCCGGAGCTGCAGATAGACCTCTTTGCGACGAAAGACAACAAGAAAATAGATCGTTACGTGTCTCCATACGAGGATCCGCTAGCGGAGGCAGTGGACGCTATGTCCCTAGACTGGAACAGATGGTCCAGTATTTATCTGTTCCCTCCGCACAACCTCCTTTTGCAGGTCCTCGACAAGCTGAGATCCTTCAAAGGGAAAGCAGCAATAGTGGCCCACAAGTGGCCAAATAGGGTGTGGTTCCCTCTGGTATTGGAACTACGACTAAAATTTGTTCCGCTACCAAATCCATCCCTGTCTCAGCGAGTGCAGAAGTCGACTGTCTTCGCTTCATCACAGAAAACACGGAACCTATATCTCATGATTTTCTCTCCTTAGCGATGAGAAAAAGATTCGGTGTTAAAAGTCAGTTTAGACTTTTGGAGGAAACCAGAAGACATTATGAGGCTTCAGGGAAGAATCGGATATCCTTTGTCAAGGCGAAGAAACCAAAAGAAATCTCGTCAGATTCCTATTTATCATTCTTCATTCACCTTCATGAGCAAGGTTTAGCAGCCAACACAATACTATTGTTGAAGCCTGCCTTGACAAGACAGATACTATGTGCCTTACAGGTCGACCTTTCTAATGACGTTCTTAATGAATTACGAAGGTCCATGCTAGGCTTAGCCCTTCAGCACCTACAAAGACCCTTTGCATAGTCATTAGATAAGATTCTTCAGTGTGCATAAATAATGAACAATGAGGAATGTGCTTAGAAGGTTTTGAATTAAAAGTCGTATTTCTGCTTGTACATGCTTTGGGGGCCAGAGTTACCGAAATAGTGGCTCTCTTTAGAGAGGAAGGCTAAGTCCAGTTCTTGGAGGGAGAACTGAATCTATTTCCAGACCCAACAAGCTTCCCACCAACAGGTGGGGTCCCTAGAGAATCTGCCCTCTGAAGGAAGATGCATCTTTATATCCAGTGGAGTGCCTAAAGGTCTATCTTCATAGAACTTTAGACTTTATGGGAGGACAGCTGTTCAGAGGAGAAACCCTGGGTTCAAAGTTATCTATAACTAAGGGCAAAAATCATCCGTGTTATTCGCAGAACGGATCCAGACAGTTCACCCGCTAGTCATGATCCTAGGAAAGTTGTCTCTTCCATAAAATTTCTTTAATCATATGGACTTTGAACATCCTTGTTCGTACACCGGCTGGTAGTCATCCAAGGTGTTCTTTATGCACTATGCGAAGCAAGTGGAGCAACTCAAGAGGTCTGTGGTAGCAGCAGGTAGAATTCTTTAACCTTCTGTTTTTAAATCTGCGAGGAACAGTGTAATTAATTTGGGACGATTAATTAAGAGGGTGCGTGTGTAGTCACTGTATGTTACTACACACAGAGCGATAGGCCACGAAAGTGTCCTTACGAACTGTTCCATTGATGTTGGTGAACTATAGCATAATACGGACACTTGTGCCAAGAGTTTCTTACGCTAGTGTAAATAGACAGTATACAGACTGTATCATTATTATTAATAATTCAATTGAAGTGGTAAATCTGTTTCCTGTTAGGCGAAACAATATTTTCTGTTGACTGTTTTCTTTATGCTTTAATGGATATCATCCACATTTTATAAATTTTATAAATGTTGATATGATATGTATGTTTATTAAATTTCAATAAACTAGTTCATAGTGAACCCTGCGTCTTATTCGCCCACACTCATATTATTAGAAATGTACTGAGCATTAAGATTAAAATATGGATATTTTTATCATAGTATATCTTTTAAGATTGTTCCCTGATTCAAGCAAAAGTCCACTCACTTTAACCCTTCCTTAGGAAGGGTTGACGTTGTACCCTAAGGGGATGGTGGTAGAGATGCAAAATTTGTTCCTATGCGGATACAACTACTGTTATCCAATAGTTAATAAGAGTAGTCACATTGGTTGATATGTCAGAAATTTATACTGACATTGGTGACTCTTATACAAACTTTGCTTTATAATGTATAGGGCGAGACCACTATACAAGCTTGTCATTTTGTCATCCATAGTTATTATGTACTCCTCGAGACTTTTTCCAGAGTCTAGTACGACTCTTCCCTGTAGGTGGCAGGAAGCACTAACATAGTTCATGCTTAGATGAAATGATGTATGACGGTAACATCATAGGTCTCTAGGTCTAGACGGACCAGGAAAATACTTTCTTGAGAGTACGGCACCGGTTGAGAATCCACAGATACAGTAATGCTCTGGTAAACTTCCATCAGGACGACATAGCCTGAGCCCAAAAAACGGATTTTGAGCGAAGCGAAAAATCTATTTTTGGGTGAGGTAGCCATGTCATCGTGATGGACCCGCCCTTCCTTTTATTGTAAAAGGGCTTATTGACCCCTCCCTATAATACAGTATCTGCAGCACCTCGTATATTGCTACAAGGAATAAAGAGGGTGGTACCGCCTTCATCAGATACACCCTGGAAACGGAATAGGAGAGATACCTTATGAGCGGCTCTCTTTTCATTCTCGTTTCAGATTCTTGTCATTGTAACCCCTCGAAGCGTTAATACTATTCGGGGTGAAGATAGCTATGTGACGTGTCAAGAATAAGTCCTCTGATATTATGCGATATCCCTGTGAGATTTATTTAGGGATATTCTGGATACGTTAAGGCAGTGGTACTGTATTCACTAATTTCTTCATGAGAGCTAAAAGTTTAGGACATACTCAGAGTGCGAGCCACACAAGCCATATATATATATATATATATATATATATATATATATATATATGCATATGTCCTACAGTCAACATCAAAAGGTCACGAACCAAAGATTCGGCCTCGTAAGTCTTATTTTGCAAGTCGTCAGATAGCATCTCTGCAACTTTTAGTGTCGATGCAAGCGAACTCTCTGTATTAAAAGAAAAATGTCTTCTATACATTTCATTTAATGAGACAGCAAACCTTGAAATGGCGCTCTTTAAGCTAGTGACGTCATTCTCTGGGAGAAAAATTGCTTGCATACGCACTTCAACAACTACGTTACTTGATGTAATAAAAACGTCTTCTTGTCTTTCAACTATAGTGCCATATTTAAAATCTATACTTTTAGTTTTAGAGCTCATCCCACACGAGAAAAATTTCTGAGCGAACAATATCACTCCCAACAACAAAAACTTCATCTTGGAAACCTGTAACGAGAAAAATATATGTAATTACTCCTGTATTAAGAAGAAAAACTTTTAACATATAATGCAATTAAAAAAAATAAAAATCTTTCCCTCACCTCTTTCCCTCTTATTTTAATTTCTTATGTGACCCAATGGTACGATTCTCTCATCAGTGGGTTGCGATACGTTTTGAACTCTAAACCTATTGGCCGTTAATGTTTCCAAAATGTTAAATGGGCCTTCAAACTTAGGTGTTAGTTTATAATTGAGTCCTTTACGTACATTTACCTGTATGTATACATTATCACCCACGGTATATGTTTTCGTTGGCTTCGCTATTTTATCATGATTCCTTTTCATTATGATTTGTGATTCTTCTAAATTCTTTCGAATGATATCAAAACGACTTTTGCTTGCATTTATACATTCTTTTAAAGGATTTGATAGATTAGTTGTAAGCGTTAATACATGGAAAGGCGTTCTAACTGGGGTACCATACAATACTTCGTGCGGTGACATTTTAATTGATATATGATATGAATGATTCAGAGTACTCAGTACCGCAGGAATTGCAATATCCCAGTTGGGGTCTGATCCCCCTAGTGTTACTCTTAATATATTTAAAACCTTCCTATTTGCTCTTTGCACTAGCCCATTCGACTCTGGGTGATAGATCATGGTATTTATTTTCTTTATACTAAGGAATTCACACAATGATGTAAGAAAGTGATTATTAAATTCTCCACCCGAGTCTGAGATTATCATGTGTGGAATTCCATGTTTACAAATGTAACACTCGTAAAACTTCCTAGCCCATTCAATTGCAGTTTTAGTTTTAAGCACTATTAGTTCTGTATATCGAGTTAAAGCATCTACAATTACTAAGAGGTGACTCGTAAAATCCTGTTAATAAATCTAAATGTATCCTTTCAAAGGGTTGATTGGGCATGGGATAAGCCCCTAGGCTAACAGGTGTTTTCGTATGCCCTTTGTTTTCCTGGCATGTGCGACAATTAGCTATGTGTTTTTTTATATCTGTAAGCATCGTATGGCAATAAAACAATGATTTGGCTTTCTGTGACATAAATGAAAACCCCGGGTGTCCATGCAATGGATTTGCATGCAACCAATTAAGGACAGTATAAATAAGTGAGATTGGTATCACTACCTGGTCGTTAGTTACATGTGGTGTATTGCGGGTTTTCCTTGTCACGGTCCTACACAGAATATTGTCTTTGATTATATAATTCTGCTGCTTATACTTTATATATTCCTTTTCCTTATGATTGCCTTTCAAAGCTTTTATATTTTTTTCCTAATTTCTGATCTTTTCTTTGCTCAGTCTGTAATAATTCAGCACTCCAGCCGAAATCTTCTTGTTCAGATATAATTTTAACAATAGGTATGGATGTTCATATATCTATTAATTCAGCTAAAGGTTCTG
>NC_090744.1:81324090-81334090 GCF_036898095.1 Palaemon carinicauda | reverse complement strand
TGTAACCACAAATGATTGGAAATTCATGGTATAAACAATATTTCATAAGTTGCATTGACCCCTTAAAAAACTTGGGAAAATCCCGGATCACATTTCGAGATTCTGAGGAAAACTTGTTCTTTTAATTGACAAACTTGTTGTTTTTGCGGAATCTGGGCCTTTGGTGATGTAAAGATTAGTAGAATCCAATGTACAACTTTTCGTTTGTAAGGCTTTACATAAATTAACTCAAATCTCTTATCAGAGTTTTTCAAAATCATATTTTTCACGCAAAACCTTTCATTCAGGGGGAAAGAGATAAAGCAGTGAAATCAGTTTAGGTATTGTTTTTTTTTTTTTTTTTTTTTTTTTTGCTATTACTTCCTTTCAATTTATAACATGCTAAAGGTTACTAGTTTCAGCACTTATGCTGTTGTCTTCTAAGAAAACAAGTATTTTCTTGATGATATCACTGCAAGAGAGAGAAATCCAAAGATGGAGCGCTCTCTCTCTCGCTCTCTCTCTCTCTCTCTCTCTCTCTCTCTCTCTCTTTCTCTCTCTCTCTCTCTCTCTCTCTCTCTCTCTCATTATTATTAGTTTCAAAAGCAAACGTTTTGCCTGTGTAAAGATTTGTCGGAAATATGTCAGAAATATTTTGGAGCGGAATTATAAAAACAGATGCATCGTTTATTATAGATATCATAGATCAGGTAGAGTAGAATCATATGGAAAGGCTTCTTTTTTCTAATAGATATACTATTTTGGCTAAATTTTCTGTGAGAGACAATATAATGTTATTTCTTGATTAGAAGAACATTTAAAAGAAATGTTTTCACTATAAGTAAAAGCATTCGTAATAATAAAATTTGACCGAAGAAATGATGTGCATGCACTTCATTTTCCAAAATTTTGTCCTTTGGCTTACAATGCGCATGAGAAAATATTCATTTACAAACAGTTATAGTTGAAGTGGGGTGAATGTCCATCTCTATCTATTTAGCTGGGTCTTTTCAGTTTTTATCATATTAAAAAAAGACGTAGTACCAGAATTCGATATTTCAATGTTCTGTTTAACATTATTTCCGTGAAGTTTTGGGCTGTGAGCCTAAATTCTTTATATCAATAAGCCTTTCATTAAGTATGAGCAGCCGATGGGCTGCCTCATGAGGTCTTTTCACACAATGCAGTAGAGTTGGATTCCAACCACCAGCAGACTTCGCTAGTGGATAACTATAAACAATTGAAAATAAACAAGAGGAAATTTTAAGATTTTCTTGCAAAGCAGATTTATTATATCTTAATTCGTGCATATATTTCCGAATGTTATCTGTACAATGAGAGAAAGCTGGCTGTATTGGCACATAGGGTGATAGCAAAAAATAAAAAGGGTATTACACACATAGTTTGTTAAATTCTGGAAGCGTTTTCATGATGGATGTGATTGAAGCGACAAGATAAAGCGAATAAAAGTAGGGAAACAAAGAAAATGCACCTTAACTTTTGATAAAAGAATGATTTAGAATTACATATAATAAACATTAAATTTTTCAAAATAACATAAAAGTGTAATAATTTCACTACATGCTTTACTATTTACAAGACGTTTATGACAAATATAAAGTAGGATTTTTTAACCATTCAAACTGAGATCCGATGAGAGAGAGAGAGAGAGAGAGAGAGAGAGAGAGAGACGTTTTTGACAAATATAAAGTAGGATTTTTTAACCATTCAAACTGAGATCCGATGAGAGAGAGAGAGAGAGAGAGAGAGAGAGAGAGACGTTTTTGACAAATATAAAGTAGGATTTTTTAACCATTCAAACTGAGATCCGATGAGAGAGAGAGAGAGAGAGAGAGAGAGAGAGAGACGTTTTTGACAAATATAAAGTAGGATTTTTTAACCATTCAAACTGAGATCCGATGAGAGAGAGAGAGAGAGAGAGAGAGAGAGAGAGACGTTTTTGACAAATATAAAGTAGGATTTTTTAACCATTCAAACTGAGATCCGATGAGAGAGAGAGAGAGAGAGAGAGAGAGAGAGAGAGAGAGAGGGGGAGATCCTATTTTCGAAGAAAGTTTCATCTGTCATAAAAGATAATGAGTTGAATTATTACCTAACATTGGTAAGAGGGTAAAATATTAGCAGTTTATTACACATGTTATAAAAAATAAAGACAGGTTTACTCTACTATTGCAAGAATGTCATACTGTATTCGCAAAATGTTGTATAATATGATAGACAAATACAAATGCAGGAAATGTATTGAAGGTTAAGCACGTCTGCATGGTAGGTTCTGTGTTTGTGTTAAGCTTGGTAAGTTATGTGTTTGTCTTAATCTGTAGTAATTTCCAATATTGTTTAACTATCTAAGACAGTTAAAATGAGTGTATTATTTTAATAACATAAGGATTCGTTTGAATAAAGGCAACAATGCGCTCTTCCACTAATAGAATAACATAAATGCATACACACGCACCCACGAAAAATGTAAGTCAATAAAGGTTCCAAATGTTCTCACATGATTAAAGATCCAACTTCAAATATATTGAGGAAAACAACGTGGATGCAAGGCCCCCCCCCCCCCCCCACACCCACTTAAATAATATTTTGTGTATCTATATTTGAAAGAATATAGGTACCTGGTTCTAAACCAAATGGGCTGGATCACGGTTAGGGTGAAACAAAAAATGCGTTTAGTTACCAATCATATCCAAAACCTATGGCTAAAAATCGCAATACTATGGCCATAAACAGACAATGCCTCTAAGAAAAAAAGCTTAAATACGACTGGACACGTGGCAAGCAAAGATTTATTTGTATTAGAAGGAAGAGCAGCTCAAAGAAATAGATATAAGTTGCAAAGGAATGTATGAAAACGTGGCATTAAATGTGATGAATATCAGTTACTTAAATAAGGAATGGAAAATATCTAAGGAAATATAAGGTAAAAGATAGTATGGGGGTCACAAAATAAGGTGGGAAGCGCTCTTGGCACAAGAGGGTAGAAGAGGGAATAAAATCATTATGTGGTAGAGCAAGAAAATATATTTTTATTGAGAAGAATAATAAAAGAATATTCTATGTGGAGTTGCAAGATAAAAAAGAAAGCATAATCATAGTTATAGTAGTCAAGAAAATCAAGAAGGAAGAAGGAAAACAGGCTATATAGAAGACCAGAAGGAGGAGGAGCTAAGTCAGGGACAAAGAGAAAAAAAATGCTCTTTTTAGAAAAAGGTGCAGGGTAAAATTTCAATGAGCAAATGGATCTCAGAACGAAAAGCGAAAGGGATTTATACTATCAGTAATGAATATAGTCCTGGATAAATGAGTATCTGATGAATGGGGAGGAAAGATGATAGTGTGACGAGCCGAGAGAAGGTTGTGACACAAAGGCAGGATGAAAGCAACTGAGTAACTCTATTACAGAACACTCGCCTTTCTATACAAAAACTCAATGCAACAGGAAATTTCCTGTTCAACCGACACCGCACCGGTTAACAGTTAACGGTGAGAAAAACAGACACATCATTTCAGGTTCAATGCAACAGGAAATTTCCTGTCCAACCGACACCGTACCGGTTAACAGTTAACGGTGAGAAAAACATACATGTTATTTCAGGTCCTTGTTAGGGCGAGGGGGAGAGCGAAGATACAAGCATAATATATACACGAAATGAAATTTCGTTACTATGTACGATCGTGTGACACACGGTTGGTACATGGCTCCCCCCCATTGCGCAGAAAGACGTACGTTGCATAGTGCAAGTCTGTCGGTATCTAATGCTTTGCTGAGGGCTTGTAAGTCTGGTGGCATGGAGTAAATTTTCCCACCACGTGACGTATGCGCTGGAGATCGTCGGAGGAGGTTGCAGAAGGAAAAAATTCGGCAGGGATGACCAACGGGTCACCATACACCATTTCAGCTGCTGAGACGTTGAGGGCATCTTTAGGAGTGGTCCTTAGTCCCAGGAGGACCCAGGGAAGCTGAGTAAACCAGTTGGAATTCTTGCAGCGAGACATCAAAGCTGCTTTGAGGGTGCGATGAAAACGTTCAACCATTCAATTGGCAGCGGGGTTGTAGGCAGTTGTCTGATGTAGGGTGATGCCCAGGAGATTCGCTAATGATGTCTACAATTGAGAGGTGAAAGTGGTACCCCTGTCAGAAGTAATATGCTCAGGGATACCAAATCTTGCAATCCATCCTAAGTGTAAGGCAGATGTACATGAGGCGGACGTTGCAGTTTCCATGGGAATGGCTTCAGGCCGGCGAGTGGAGCGGTCGATGACGGTAAACAGGTAATGATGTCCTTGTGATGTGGGTAGGGGCCTACAACGTCGACGTGAATGTGTGCAAAACGACGGTGAGGTTAAGGAAAGGTGCCCACTCCTGAATCCGTGTGTCAATGTACTTTGGAAGTTTGGCAAGAAATACAGGCGCGGACCCAATCCTTAGCATCCTCAGAAATGCCATGCCAAATGAACTTTGTCTTCAACAGCTGTGCAGTAGAACGGCACGAAGGATGTGAATGACCGTGAATGAAATCAAACACCTGCCGGCGCATGGAAGCAGGAATCCAAGGTCGTGGTCTACCAGTACTGACGTCACAGAGGAGGGGGGGGTTGGAGTCTTCGAGGGGGAAGCCTTCCCAATGGAGGGACGTGCAGGATGTCCTATATGCTTGATCCTCTGGATCCTGTCGTTGGGCTTCAGCCAGGGCGTTGTAATCCCATCCCAGTTGTATGGCAGCCAACGTGTTTCTTGACAGGGCATCAGCAACGGGATTCATTTTCCCAGGGACGTATTGAAGGGTGTAATTGTATTCAGCCACGGCGGAGAAATGTCGGCGTTGACGGGTGGACCAGGCATCAGACTGTCGAGTGAAGGCGTGCACCAGAGGCATGTGGTCTGTGCGAATGACGAAGGGCGTACCTTCTAAGAAATGGCGAAAGTGACGGACAGTCAATTGGACCTCCAGCAATTCCCGATCGAAGGTAAAATAACCCGATTCTGCCTTGGACAGTTTTCTGCTGAAGAAGGCCAATGGGCGGGGCGAGCCGTTGACCACCTACTCGAGTACTGCACCAATCGCGACATCGCTGGCATCGGTGGAGAGAAGGAGAGGGGCATGTTGGATAGGAAAAGTGAGAGCTGCAGCGGTTGGTAGGGCCTTCTTTGCATTGCAGAAGGCTGCTTCTTGAAGGGGACCCCACTTCAGGTCCTTTGGCTTGCCCTTGAGGGAGGCGTTGAGGGGAGCAAGAGTGGCAGCAATGGCTGGCAAAAAACGATGATAATAGTTGATCATGCCCAAGAACTCCTGTAGAGCTTTGATAGTCGAGGGCGCGGGGAAGTCCTGAACGGCTGCTACCTTCTCAGGGAGGGGATGGACTCTTTCAGGAGTGATGCTGTGCCCTAAGAACGACACTTCGTTGGCGCCAAAGGTACACTTGTCGTACTAGACTACAAGGCCGTTTTGTTGCAGGCAGTCTAGGACGATGCCCAGGTGACGGAGGTGTGCCTCTTTTGAGGAAGAGAACACAAGTATGTCATCAACATAATATACACAGAAGGGGAGGTCCCCTAAGATGCCCTCCATGAGATGTTGAAAAGTGGTCCCAGCGTTACAAAGGCAAAAACAGGAGTAATTGAAGGTGTGTGTACCAAACGGAGTGGTGATGGCAGTCTTGGGGATGTCTTCTGGGTTCATAGGCACCTGACAACACCCCTTCAGGAGGTCGAGCGTGGAGAAAACCTCCCCCTTTGTGCAGGTAGGAGGTCACGTCGGCAATGTTTGGGAGGGGGTAGTGATCAGGTTCTGTTTGCATGTTCAGGTGCCTGTAATCCCCACACGGACAGAGGGAGCCATCTTTCTTCAGGACGATGTGTAAGGGTGACGACATGAAAGTCGTAATTTAGTTACATCTGCTTGAAGAGAAGTGTGGTTTGGTTTGAATGAAGGATTTATGAATCTTAATGGCAAGGAGAAATATTAGTATGGTGGTGAGTTTTTAATTATTTATATATTTTCTTATTTTTCAAGCGTTTTCATTAAGTAAAACATGGCTAACTATTTGTTACCATTTTAAGAATACTGCGTACATAAGATAATGCACATGTTTAGTCATAAAGGCACTTACTATTAGATAGGAGAAAGTTTACATACTTTTTAATGCCATATTTTAATATATTGCCAACTCAAAACCCCTATTTCTCACACAAAATTATCAGTAGACGTGTTTCTAATGTCATCTACTGCTAGGCCAGCTCGTATTTTTATGGGATGTTTTATCTCTTCTAATTCCTTCATAGTCAAAGAGTTTTCAATGTTATGAAGAATATTTGCCATCCTTCATAGCAAAATGAAGAGATACGTGAATGGGACGACGGGAAATCCTCCATTTGTTACTTAGAATTCTAAATGCACACTCAACATACC
The DNA here is from genome assembly GCF_036898095.1 of Palaemon carinicauda. Lineage (NCBI taxonomy): Eukaryota > Metazoa > Arthropoda > Malacostraca > Decapoda > Palaemonidae > Palaemon > Palaemon carinicauda. The sequence continues at coordinate 81,327,677 of NC_090744.1, read as the reverse complement.
TTCTTCCTCTACTTAAACGATAATTGGTTACACTCATTTTTCACTTAGTTATCTTCCTTCATATGGCCGTATTTAATTTTTCATGCTCACCAAATTCTTCATCCCCTAAAATACTTATGACACATATGATTCCTAAAAACTGGGCAATAGTTTTGGTTGGGATAGAGGAAAGAAATTGTGGTCAAAATATCTCTAGACAGATGTACTTCGGTAAGTGGTCGTATTACAGTCTTTCCCATGCACTCCTGTTAAGATCATAAAATCGTTGCAGGTTCTTTTAATAATTAAAATAAATGCTTCCAACAACCACCATTGAAATATGGGAAATGAATATAAAATGAAACACACGAAAAAAAAAAACACAACACGTTTATTCACAAACTTATATAAAGAAAATCAACGTTACCAATTCGTTTATTTTAATTGACAGATCAAATCTATCAACACCAACAGAAAAGGGGAACAGTCAGTAAGGTAGAAATAGTTAAGGAATAGTTTTCTACATCTGCTGAGATAATACTGGTATGGAGACTTCAGGCTTAAGAGCGTTGCAGAAGGGTGACTGAAGTTCAGATGAAAATGGCACGATGACCGGATTCGAAGACGTCACAAAAAGGGTGGCATCAAGAAGGGACATCAGAGGTCTTCTTCCAACAATTCGATGATACTGTTGAACTAAGGCAGGCTGCAGGCAGTGTTGGCTACTTCTTGTCACAAGCAGGAAGGGCTGGCTTCTTCAATTTGTCTCTTCTCGGCCAAAACAGGATTTTGGAGAATCTGGCTCTATCAAACTTCGTTAGGACTTGGATCTCATCTGCTTCGAACATGGTTCCTCTCTTGTCATATGTCCTGTCCTATCTCCCTTGGACAATCTCTTCTTGAAGTTTATATACCCATGTATGGGCGGAGTTAATTACGGTGGGCAGCGGTCATTTCCATAGAAGACGTTCTTTTTAACAATTCTGCCTCTCGATTGGCTTCCTCAAAAAAGCCCCCTTCGATCACGCCATGGAAGCTTCTAGAAGAAATTTGTGATGCAATCTGGACCCCGTGTGAAGTCATGATAGAAGGGCAGCACGTGTCCTTCTATGATAACTTATTTCATAAAAAAGGATTTGCCTCAGGTTTAGTTTCTCAAGATATGCTGAATCCACTAATTAAGACGATGACATCTTGGTCAAAATAGGACAATCTCCTTATCCCGGCAGGCGCTCTCATCGGGGCTCGGTTTACTTTCAAAATGCTGACGATAGTGAAGTGAAGGCAGGTTTGACCAAATAATACGGTAGTCGGATCTCGTCTCGCCTCGCTTCTCATACTTTGGGAATAGATGTTTTTGCCTTTGATAACATCCTTTTAAAAGTATTGTATCTACTCATGACAACTCCAGTGTTCTTCATTTGTTATTTTAGACATTTCAAATTATTAGAAAAGATATTATCAGTCTTCTTTAGTTTTCCAAAGAGAGAAGCATATGCGCCATGCATGTCTATTTGGGTATTGGATTCTTCATTGTCACATTCATAATAGATGAAGGTATAACAGGGCCCTCCTCTTATGCATCTTGTAGCACACTGCATATTATTTTCAATATTTAAAAAATTAATTGATCTCTGTAGGCAGAGACCTTCAAAATAAGCGTTTTCATCCGCAGTAAAAGCGGCACGGAGACTGCCTCGAGTGTGGGAAAAAACGCGGGGCTTCCAAACTACGTAAAAACCAGAATACTTCTACTGGCAACCTTTGACATCTGTTTATTATTCCAGCCCTTATCATCAGAGTCTTTTGGGGAGAATCTCTGGTTTCTATTAGTTCATCTATATTTTCTGTGAGTCACCTGTAATTGCTCTGCATTTTGCTTTGTTGCAAATGTTGCATAATAATTATCATATCATGAGAGGTCATACTTGTATTAGCATTTGTCGATACGTGTAATATATGAAATAAATTCTTAGCCCTTCTGTTGTCTATCACCATCATCAATTGTAGAAAGACCCTGAGTTCTTCATATTATTCTTGTTAAATTAAAATCATAAATTGCGTGTGTCTTCAAGCAAGAGACCTCTAACCCGAGACAGTGGAAAACTGTGGTACATAGGCTATGGCACTACACAAGACTAGAGAACAATGATTTAACTTTGGAATGCCATTCTCCCAAAAGAGCTGCTTACCATAGCTAAAGTCCTTTTTACCCTTACCAAGTGGAATGTAGCCACTAAACAGTTATAGTGCAAAAGTTAACCCCTTGAGTGAATAAGACTTTTTCGCTTATCTTAGTTTTATATTTTTTTCTTTGTGTACGCAAAGAAAATATGAGCTGTGTGCAGAGAGGTATCCAATATAGTATCATCTGGACAGTTAAAGGAGCCAATAATTTTCTAGCAGTAGTATCTTTCATATTCACTTATTCAAGTCTACTCTCACTGTCATCCCAACTACTAACTTCATTCCGACTTCTTTCTTTCTCATTCGAATAAATAATTCTAATTTTACACTTGTGTCCTTGTGCATAATCGTATTCTTGTTATATTCTCCTCACTTACCACTTTCACTTATTTATGATCACCCATATTCTCATCCGGGTCCTTTTTCTTTTCTTTTTTCTCATGACTTACTTTTCTCACACCCTTCGTCTCCTCTTCTTCTCCATCCTTACAATGTTTAATTCATTTACCTTCTTCTCCAATATTAACTATTAGTTAACCGAAGCAGAGGAAACTTCGATCTAATTGTACCTTTGCACATGAACTCATTCATCATCTTTGCTAGTTGCCTTATCATAACTACCATTCGTTCGTTTATTCGCTCTTCATTCCTTCTTATCCTTATTTCTACACCTTTTTCCACTCCTACAATCCCGGTCAGTCCCCTCAGTTCCTTTTGCATCTCATTATTTTGGATTTCAAGTTCTCATTCTCAACTAAGAACTACTCTTCACATTTCTTACTTTACCGTAATTTCTACCAAAAGACCTTCACTTGCTCATACATTTTAATATAAAATCCCAATTCCTCCGTCATATGTATCCCTCTGTTCAACAGTCCAGTTCTTTTCCACTTTGGCAGTCCCTGATCAAGAACCAAAATAATGTGGCGGGATATAAAGCAAACACCACACTCCTAAATCTAAACTTCGGATAATGAGTCTCTGTAACACAAACTTCCACTATTTATATCTTTACAACTTTACCCCTGAACAGACATGAAATTTATGACAAATATCATCCTTAATCCTATATTTACTAAAACTAATAGCATACAAAGCATAAAAAATACCACAATCTAACATTAAAAAACAAACGAAATTAGAATATTGTGTATGTGTATATATATATATATATATATATATATATATATATATATATATATATATATATATATATGTATATATATATATATATATATATATATATATATATATATATACGTATATATATATATATATATATATATATATATATGCATATATATAAATATATATATATATATATATATATATATATACGTATATATATATATATATATATATATATATATATATATATATATATATATATATATATATATATATATGTGTGTGTGTGTGTG
>NC_090744.1:81301590-81319090 GCF_036898095.1 Palaemon carinicauda | reverse complement strand
TCTGGAAGACTTCCAGCCAGTGTATGAACGGAGATGTTCAAAATCCATACAATTAAAGAAATTTAAGAATGAGGCAACTTTCCTCGGATCGTGACCTGCGGGTGTATTGTCAGGATCCGCTCTGCGAATAAAATATGTGATTTTCGCTCTGAGTTGATTCAGAGATAAATTTGAGCCTGATGTTTCTCCCCTGAATAGTTGACCACCCTTGAAGTCTGAAGTTCTATGAAGATAGACCTTTAGGCATTCTACTGGACATAGAGATGCATCTTCTTTCAGAGGGCAGATTCTCCAGGGACCCCACCTGTTGGTGGGTAACTCATTCTTGGCGAGAAACGTAGGATCCGGAAACAGGTTCAGTTCTCCCCCATCCAGGAACTGAACACGACCTGCCTCTCTCGAGAGGCTACAATCTCACTAACCCTGGCCCCGGACGCGAGAGCAAAATATGAAAATAACTTTTTGTGTCAAATCCTTTAACGCACACTCTTCATTGCTCAACAGAGAAGCGAAATGAAGAACTTGTCTAAAGACCATGAAATGGGCTTTGGAGGTGCTGAAGGTCTGAGCCTAGCACAGGCTTTCGGGACTTTATTAAAGATCTCGTTACCTAGGTCGACCTGGAAGGCATATAGAATGGGTCTTGTCAAAGCAGACTTACACGCTGAAATCGTGTTCGCTGCCAACCCTTGACCATGGAGGTGGAGAAGAAAGATAAGCAGAAGTCTGTCAAGATCTCCTGCGGAATCTTCGCCTTGACAGAAGGCCACCCATTTTCTCCAAGATGACTCATATTGCCTTCTAGTAGATTTGCACTTATATTCCTCAAGGAAGTCTATATTGGCTTTCGAAATCCCGAAACGCTTTCTCACCGCTAGGGAGAGAAAATCATGAGCTGCAGGGTCCGGGTTTTCTGTAATGAAGCACAGACAGTTGACTTCTGGACTCGCTGGGTCAGAACTGGATCTGGTAGTGGTACAAACTTCAGCTACAGTTCCAATGCCAGGAGGAACCACACGCTGTTCGGCCACTTGTGGGCCACTATTGCCGCTACCCTTTGAAGGATCTCAGTTTGTTGAGGACCCTCAACAGAAGGTTGTGAGGAGGGAACAGATAAATCTTGGACCATCTGTTCCAGTCGAGGGACATCGCGTCCACTGCTTCCGCTAAGGGGTCCTCGTACGGGGCACGTACAGGGGCAACTTCTTGTTGTCTTTCGTCGCAAAGAGGTCTATCTGCAGTTCTGGGACTGATTCAGAATGAAGGAGAATGATCCTGCGTCTAAGGACCATTCCGACTCAATCGGTGTGAACCTGGATAGAGCGTCCGCTGTCACATTGCGGACTCCTTGAAGGTGAACTGCCGACAGGTACCACTTCTTCTTTTCCGCCAATCGGAAGACGGCCAACATCACCTGGTTGAGAGGTGGTGACCTCGATCCTTGTCGATTCAAGTATCTCACAACTACCTCGCTGTCTATCACCACCTTATGTGGATCGAGTGACGCGGGGAGACTTTCTGTAAGGTAAGGAGCACTGCACTAGCTTCTAGAAAGTTTTATGTGAAAGGTCTTGAATAGCCTGGACCAAGTCCCCTGGACTTTTTTCCGATGAGAGTGACCTCCCCATCCCTCCTTCGAGGCGTCTGAGTGAATCGTCACCGACGGGGGAGGTGGCTGAAGAAGAACCGACTTCTTTAGATGTCCGGCATGGGACCAAGGCCTGAGAAGAGTACTTAGCCGAAGCGGCTGGTCTTCTCAGATCTCTTCACGCGTATGATGCATAAGTTCTCCAAACTCCGATTGCATCCTTTAGCTGTGCTCTTAGCACTGGGTCTGTCACCGAAGCAAACTGGAGAGAGCGCAGTACTCTCTCCTGCTCGTGTCTTGATATCCTTTCGGAATCTTGAAGTCTCTTGACAGAACCCGCTATCTCCTTCCTTTTCTTTGCCGGGGTGGAGAAACGGTGTGACAAAAGGTCCCAGTGGATTCCCAGCCACTGGAACTTTTGAGATGGAGAAAGTCGAGACTTTTTCTGTTGATCTTGAAGCCTAGGTACTCTAGGAACTGGATCACTTGACTGGAAGCTTGCAAGCATTCTGTCTCGGATGCTGCCCACACCAACCAGTCGTCCAGGTAGGCTACTACCTGAATTCCCTTTAGGCGTAATTGTTTGAGAGCTACGCTCGCAAGCTTCGTAAAAATCCTTGGGGCTATGTTTAGCCCGAATGGCATGGCTCCGAAGGCGTATAGTCTTCGTTGTAGCCTGAACCCTAGGTAGGGGGAGAGTCGATGGCTAATTGAAATGTGCCAATAGGCGTCTGACAAGTCTATAGAGACGGAATATGCCCTCTTGGGCAGTAAGGTCCTTATGTGTTGCAGTGTTAGCATTTTGAATTTGCAATTCACTATGAACTTGTTGAGTGGCGACAAGTCCAGAATGACTCTGAGCTTTTCCGAGTCTTTCTTGGGAACACAAAACAGCCTCCCTTAGAAATTGATGGGCTTCACCCTTCGGATCACCTTTTTTCTCCAACAGTTCTTGAACGTACTCCTCCATAACGGGGGTGGAGTGTTGGAAAAACCGAAGGCACGGGGGTGGAGTGCTGTACCAGCTCCCGCCCAGTCCATTCTTGAGTAGGCTGTGGGCCCAGGGATCGAAGGTCCACCGATCCCGAAATTTCAGAAGTCTCCCTCCTACCGGTATCACCTCACTTGGACTGCCGTCCTGAGGTCTTGCCTTCCTGACCACGACCACCCCTGAATCCCCTTCCCCTTGAGGGGCGTCTAGACGAGCCTCTTGCTGCTCCTCTAGGCTTTGCTCGAAAGGAAGTAGACTGCCCTTCGAACGCTGGGGTGAATGCCGTGGACTGTGTCGACACGGCCTGGGGTACCCACTGAAAGGTGGTCGGGGTTTGTGCCACGATCTGGGGCACTGGGGGCAATGACAATTGCAGTTGCTGTTGCTGTCTAAGAGGCTTGGCTGGCCGAGACGGTAGCCTAGTCCTCATAGTCTTCCTCTTTGGTTGAGGATCCTCATCCGGGGAAGACTTTCTTTTGATAGCCAGGCCCCACTTCTGGAGAAGGTTTCTATTCTCCAAGGCGGCCTTATCAACAACTTCTTTGACCAAGTCGGTAGGGAAAAGGTCTTTTCCCCAAATGTTGGAGGAGATTAGTTTCTTTGGCTCGTGCCTCACCGTAGCCGAGGTAAACACGAACTCCCTACAAGCTCTCCTCGCCTTGACGAAGCCATAAAGGTCCTTCGTCACTGTGGCCAGATGAGGCTTGGCCACTACCATGAACATTTCATGGACCTTGGGGTCACTTGCCATCGTCTCGAGAGTAGTCTGAAGAGACATTGAGGCAGTCAGTCTTTCTTTTGTATCGAACTCACTTCGCAAAAGAAAGTCAGACAGCTTAGGGAGGTCCTTGCCGAACTGACGTCCGGCAATATCAGCCTCCAACTTTCCCACTGAGAACGTAAGATGGACGTCCTTCCAGTCTTTGTGGTCCATAGGCAGGGCCAGCGACAAGGGTTTACACTCCTCTAGGGAGGGGCAAGACTTGCCGGCCTCGATTGCTTTTAGTACAGCCAGAAACCCTTTCTGTAAAAAGGGGAAGGCTCTAGTAGGCGAGGACACAAAGGAAGGGAGCTTCCTATTCAATGCAGCTACCTTTGAGTTAGAGAAGCCCCTCTCTTTCATCGAGGATGAAAGTAGAGCTTGAGCCTTAGCATGGTCCATCTCTATGACCTCCTTCGGCTCTGTCTCCTCCTTTGAAGCTGGTTCCTTCCTCAGCCGGACATAACAGTCCGGATATGATGCCTTGCTGGGCCAGAATTCCACCCTCCAGGGGAACTGAGCCCAGCTTATCCGAGATGACGATCTTTCCAGTCGTCATCGGCATGTGCTCAGCATACCTCCATGGGTTAGCATCTGAGCACAAGGGAAGGTCTTTCACATTGAGCTTTTTCTGGGGCCCATGTGATTCTGCAAGGCACTGCATTCGCAGTTCCATTGCAGCCGCCTTCTCCTGATTCTCCTTCTGCATTTGTTGGATCATTCCAACAATAGAAAAGAGGGCCTGTCCCAGCTCTACTGGGAGACCGGCCGATGTAGAGGGGCTTGAACTTCATCCTGGGCTTCTGCCAGGAGGTCTTCCTCCTGACACCCGTCCACATCAGACATCCTGTCATCTAGCTGGATGTCTTGCATCGCGACCGCGACTTCAGCATCCACCTGGATCTGAACTTAGGGGATCTCCTCTTGAGGCTGGGGAATCACTGCATCAGCTGATGCCTTAGGGAAAGGATACGCCCTCATCTTCTCACTTGGAAGATAAGGGCCAGAAGTGTTCTTTTGGAAGCCCCTTACCCAGGTACGAAGCTTCTTCCTAGCTATTTAAATGTCTCAGTAATCAGGTTAGTACACACAGTACATACCTGAGGGTCCCAATACCGGAGATCATCCTTGGAGACAGCGTATGCTGCGTGTCTCCTACAAAACTCATGTCCGCAAAGGTTCTTGCTGCTGACATTGCAGAAAGCACTTCCCCACTTCGGAGTGTCCTTCTGTAAAGAGAAGAAATTTCCATGAGTATCAAGTGAACTATGTATCACTGGATATGCATAGTATAGCATAACAATTCAGAAAGGAAAGACACACACTTGTGTTTCCCTCACAACCCATTGTTGCAGCCTTCCAGATAATAAAATCAAAATGGTTTATCTCTTCTAGAGTAACCAATGCAAGGTTTCCAGAGGAAACAGGTGGAGCTCACACCTAAGCAATGATTTTAAAATCCTGGATAATAGACAGGGAAGAACTTAGCTTCCTATCTGTAGGGCAACAGCAAAGGGATGTGCAAGAAAAAACAATAGTGTTAGAAGACACAGTGCTGTACCAAAACCCTTACCATAGTTTTCTTCTTACTGTATATGGTATACTGAAGAATACTAGTACAGTATAAGGGGATGTGTGCCGGCCTGCCTTTGCCGGCCGGCACACACCACAACTAGCTTTAAAGTATACCACTTAACAGCTATAGGGCGGCAGCACTCTGGTTCAAATGCCTGTGCCGGTCGGCAACAACTGCCGGCCGGTAACAGCCAGTGTTGGCCGGCAATGGCTGCCGGCCAGCAACTACACAAGGTAGTACCCAGCTGCCGGCCACACTCTTGGTGACCGGCAGACAAGGGCTGACATAAGCCGGCCGGCAAAGGTACAAGACCGATGCCAGCTGGCAGCAAAAGAACCAGAGGACAACACCTGCCCGGCTGCCGGCCTCATAGGCCGGCAGCCGGGACAGGTACAGCACTAGAAGAAAAATAGAATGGATGCCGGGATAAGAGTGTACACAACCTCCAAGCCCGGCAACCGAAAGAGTGCATATAAGGAAGGGGAGAAACTAATTCAGGCTTCCTTGACCAATGCCGTCCGGCTCTGCCGGCAGGCATGGATGAGGGACCAAGAGAGGTCCGGGCAGCACTCGAAAACATAAGACCCTTGCCGGCCAGCAGCTCTGCCGGCCGGCAAGGGGCTGAGTCAATTCCACATCCTAACCTATACTAGGTCCAGATGTAGAACGACGTACAGTACAGTAATGGCTCGGCCATTACGAAGAAAGAGGGGGAAGGGACAAGAGGGTCCTGCTAACCTTGCTTTAGTGACAGATCACCCGCAGCCAAGAAACTTATCTTAGCCTAAGGGAGATCTAAGGGGAAAGGCCAGCAATACTTGCCAGCTTCCAGAGCACCAAAGCAAGGAAGGCGTTGCTACTCCCAAGGGAAGAACTTATCCTCCCCCGAGAACAGCAACAAGGACTAGTCTGGTAGATCACAAAAGAAGGAATCATATCCACAGAAACCTTCGGTAGTGACCTAAGGGAGCTAAGCTCCCTTTGTATGTGTTAGGTCAGCGAGGGGGACTCAGCCCCAAGCCAGACAACACAGACTCAGACTAAAAACTCTGTTGTTCTGTCCCTCTTGAACCATAACTAAAGGAACAGGAAGGTACAGTAACACTCTAGTATAGTTTATCGAAAATAAATTCGGAAAAAGCCACTTAGGAATAAGCCCAAGGCTTAAACAGAGGGAAAGGGATTGCATACCTTCTCCGAAGAAAAGAAAGCAAACGGGGAGTATGATAAAGTATACTAAGGCTCCATAAGCAACTAGCCTAGGCACCAAGAGAATCGATTACCTAATTCACCGAAACTCACTCGTATACTATCTTGGAAATATTCCACACAGTCTAAAATGTATAAAATATAGCCTAAAGCTTCAATAAAATTTTAATTACACTCGGAAAAACCATAATCATGCATGAAGTACTAGGACCAAACGACTAGGCTACATGGCCTAGCGTAGGCCAGAATGGCGAATACTTTGCCAAATAATACTAAGCGCGAAAGGAAATCCTATGTAAAGCTAAATAGCTAAAATTTATTAAAGCAAAACAACCAGGAATGTCGCTCTGACTAGCTAATTTATACCTAGCGAGCGACAGCGTCCAAGACGCCTCTGGTAGGCTACGGCTCTTGTATCAAAGATTAATCCTATTAATCACTCAAAATTTTACCAAGAGCCTACATTTATACATAAAAGACACTATACTCAACTTATCAGAGGCCGACGAAGACGGAGAAGCCATGAAAAGTAGAATAAATCCAAGATTTGCGAGAAAAACAGGAAAAAACACCGAGTTGTTAAGCTACGCAAAAAGGAATACAGATGGCGCCAGGATTGGCGCCAGGCACGCATACGAATCGGGGGATAGGGAAGCCTTGGGAGCGGCTTCCCTTTTTCTTTCCCGAATTCGTATCTCGCCAATCACCTCCTACGAGACGAAATCTCTGTCCAGGATGTAGATTGCCATGTGACGTGTCTAGAATACGTCCTCTGATATGTCGCGATATCCCTTTCACGAGGGATACTCGCTCCAGGAGTTAGAATTCTGGTACCTTAAGGTAAATTCTCTGGGAATATCGCCGTAGTTGTAATATACCCTAGGAAGCTACCCTATAGGAACTTCCATCAGGACGACATGGCTTGAGCCTAAAAATATATATATATATATATATATATATATATATATATATATATATATATTATATATATACACATATATATACATCTATATATATGTATATATACCAATATATATATATATATATATATATATATATATATATATATATATATATATATATATATATATATATATATATATATATATGAAATAAACCCATCTCCACCATGATAGCTGAATCGTAAGTTTGCAACACTTGGTTATTATGAATGAATATATATCACAAGCACACCTGATTTCAATCAATGTAAATATCACCCACGAATGGCATTTAATACCGAATTCTATCTTGGGAATATACATCCACTTGGAATTCATTTTATGGTAACAGCTTCTGGCCGGGTGGAGATTCGAACCCCCACCTGTTCGGCTGGAAACCATGCCTGCAAGGACCATACCGACTGAGCTATCAAGAGAGATAAAAGTTTATGACAAGTCCTCGTACATATTCCTGTTGAATTCAGGAATCTCTTCATACACTTGAAATAAACCCATCTCCACCATGATAGCTAAATCGTAAGTTTGCAACACGTGGTTATTATAAATGAATATATATCACAAGCACACGTGATTTCAATCAGTGTAAAAATCACCCACGAATGGCATTTAATACCGAATTCTATCTTGGTAATATACTTCCACTTAGAATTCATTTTATGGTAACAGCTTCTGGCCATGTGCAATGAAACTGGAGATATGTAGACTTGCAGCATCACGTGAGCCCCAGAAGCGACTCAACGTGAAGGATCTTCCTGTGTGCTCGGATACCAATCTTTGGAGGTGTGCCGAACACATGCCAATGACAATCGGGAAGATCGTGATATCAGAAAACTTGGGAGCAATTCCCCTGGAAGAGATGGAATTTTGGCCCAACAAAGATTCTTATCCGGACTGCTGTGTCCGCCTTAGGAAGGAGCCAACCTCAAAGGAGGAGACGGAGCCGAAGGAGGTCATAGTTTTTTACCATAGTAAAGCTCAGGCGTTACTAGCGAGCTCGATGAAAGAGAGTGGCTTCATGAACTCAAAGGTGCCAGCTTGAGTAGAAGCTTCCCTCCTTTGTGCCCTCTCCTACCAGAGCCTTTCCCTTCATGGAAAAGGGATATAAGGCAGCCTTGAAGGCGGTGGAGGCAGGGAAACCATGCCCCTCCTTGGAAGAGTGCAAGCCGTTATCTCTGACCTTGCCCTTGGACCAAGAAGACTGGAAGGACGTACACCTTACCTTCTCAGTCGGGAAGCTGGAAGCTGATATTGCTGAACGTCAGTTTGGTGAGGAACTTCCAAAACTGTCTGAGGTTCTCTTGCCCAAAGAGCAAGAGATGAAGGAAAGACTTGCGGCATCGATGTTGTTGCAAACTACGTTAGAAACGATGGCAAGTGACCCCAAGAACCAGGATATGTTCATGGTAGTGGCCAAAACCCATCTGGCCACAGTTACGAAGGATCTCTATAGCTTTATTAAAGCTAGGAGAGCCTGTAGAGAGTTCGTGTTCGCCTCGGCTGCAGTGAGGCACGAACCGAGGAAACTGATCTCCTCTCGTATCTGGGGTAAAGACCTCTTTCCCAACGAAGTGGTTAAAGAAGTAGTAGACAAGGCCGCCACAGAGAATAGGAACCTTCTCAAAAAGTGGGGCTTAGATCTTAAGAGAAAGTCTTCTCCGGATGAGGGTCCCCAACCCAAGAAGAAGACAAAAAGGCCTAGGCCATCCTCTCGGCCGGCTAAACCCTACCGACAGCAACAACAACAACAACTTCCTGTGACCGCGGTGCCTCAGATAGTGGCTCAGCCTCCAACCATGTACCAGCTGGTACCTCAACAAGTGGCGACTCAGTCGCCAGTTTTTAACCCAGCCTTCGAAAGGCAGACTTCTTCCTTTTGTTCGAAGGCTAGAGGAACAGCCAGAGGTTCTTCTAGACATCCTTCAAGGGGAAGGGGATCCAGGGGAGGACGCGGTCAAGGAGGCAAGGCCTCAGGTCCACAACAGCAGAAGTGAGATGCTTCCAGTAGGAGGGAGACTACAGCTATTTAGGGATCAACTGGACCTTCGATCCCTGGGCCCACAGCCTAATAAAGAATGGACTAGGTTGGAGCTGGAGCAGTCCTCCACCTCAATTTCCTCAATTCTCCCAACACTCAACCCCCGTTCTGGAAGAATATGTCCAAGAGCTCTTAGACAAAAGAGTAATCTGGAAAGTTAAGTCCATCAAATTCCAAGGAAGGCTATTTTGTGTTCCAAAGAAGGACTCAGAAAAACTCAGAGTCATTCTAGACTTGTCGCCACTCAACAAGTTCATAGTGAACTACAAGTTCAGAATGCTCACACTTCAACACATAAGGACCCTCCTGCCCAAAAGGGCATGTACTGTCTCTATAGACTTGTCTGACGCTTATTGGCATGTTCCAATTAATCGTCACCTCTCCTCCTACCTAGGCTTCAAGTTACATAGAAAACTTTACGCCTTCAGAGCCATGCCTTCCGGGCTAAACATAGCCCTAAGGATTTTCACGAAGCTCGCAAACGCAGCCGTCTATCAATTACGCCTAAAGGGGGTCCAAGTAGTAGCCAACTTGGACTACTGGCTGATGTGGGCAGCATCCAGGACACAATGCATGCAAGCTTCTAAGATAGTGACCCAGTTCCTGGAACATCTGGGATTCAAGATCAACATCAAAAAGTCTCGACTTTCTCCAGCTCAAAATTTCAGTGGTTGGGAATCCATTGGAATTTGGAGTCACATCGACTTTCTATTGCTGGGAAGAAGAGGAAAGAAATAGCAGGATCTGTCAAGAGACTATTGAAATCCAAACGGATATCAAGACGCAAACAGGAGAGAGTCCTGGGCTCTCTACAGTTTGCTTCGATAACAGATCCAGTGCTAAGAGCACAGCTAAAGGAGGCAACAGGAGTCTGGAGAAAATATGCATCAAACGCGCGAAGAGATCTAATAAGACCACTACCGACTCGACTGCGAACGCTTCTTCAACCTCCTCCCCCGTCAGTAATTATCCACACAGACGCTTCAAAGGAAGGCTGGGGAGGTCACTCTCATCAGAAGAGAGTCCAAGGAGCTTGGTCCAATCTTTTCAAGTCATTTCACATCAACTCTCTAGAAGCCATGGCAGTACTTCTGACACTAAAGAAAATATCTCCTCGCCACTGGACCCACATAAGACTGGTTCTAGACAGCGAGGTGATAGTGAGATGCCTGAATCGACAAGGGTCGAGATCACCTCAAATCAACCAAGTGATGTTGGCCATATTCTGTTTGGCAGAAAGGAAGAAATGGCACCTGTCAGCAGTTCACATTCAAGGGTTCAGCAATATGACCGCGGACGCTCTATTATGGTTTACAGCAATAGAGTCAGAATGGTCCCGAGACGCAGGATCGTTCTCCTTCATCTCGAGTCAAGTCCCGGAGCTGCAGATAGACCTCTTTGCAACGAAAGACAACAAGAAAATAGATCGTTATGTGTCCCCATACGAGGATCCGCTAGCGGAGGCAGTGGACGCTATGTCCCTAGACTGGAACAGATGGTCCAGTATTTATCTGTTCCCTCCGCACAACCTCCTTTTGAAGGTCCTCGACAAACTGAGATCCTTCAAAGGGAAGGCGGCAATAGTGGCCCACAAGAGGCCAAATAGCGTGTGGTTCCCTCTGGTATTGGAACTACGACTAAAATTTGTACCGCTACCAGATCCATCCCTGTCTCAGCGAGTGCAGAAGTCGACTGTCTTCGCTTCATCACAGAAAACCCGGAACCTACATCTCATGATTTTCTCTCCCTAGTAATGAGGAAAAAGATTCGGTGTCAAAAGTCAGTTTAGATTTTTGAAGGGAACCAGAAGATATTATGAGGCTTCAGGGAAGAAGCGGATATCCTCCGTCAAGGCGAAGAAACCAAAAGAAATCTCGACAGATTCCTATTTATCATTCTTCATTCACCTTCATGAGTAAGGTTTAGCAGCCAACGCAATACTATTGTTCAAGCCTGTCTTAACAAGAAAGATACTATATGCCTTACAGGTCAACCTTTCTAACAACGTTCTTAATGAATTACGAAGGCCCATGCTAAGCTTAGCCCTCCAGCGCCTCCAAAGACCCTTTTCATGGTCATTAGATAAGATTCATCATTGTGCATAAATAATGAACAATGAGGAAAGCGCTTAGAAGGTTTTGAAAAGTCATATTTCTGTTTGTACTCACTTTGGGGGCCAGAGTAAGTGAAATGGTGGTTTTCTCTAGAGAGGAAGGCCACGTCCAGTTCTTGGAGTGAGAACTGAATCTATTTCGAGACCCAACATTTCTTAACAAGAACAAGCTACCCACCAACAGGTGGGGTCCCTAGAGAATCGGCCTTCTGTAGGAAGATGCATCTCTATGTCCAGTGGAGTGCCTATAGTTCTATCTTCATAGAACTTCAGACTTTATGGGAGGACAGCTGTTCAGAGGAAAAAGCCTTGGGTTCGAAGTTATCTAAAACTAAGGGCGAAACTCACCTGTGTTATTCGCAAAACGGATCCTGACAGTACACCGGTTAGTCATGATCCGAGAAGAGTTGCTTCTTCCATAAAATTTCTTTAATTTTATGGACTTTGGACATCTTTGTTCGTACACCGGCTGGTAGTCATCCAACGTGTTCTTTATGCACTATGCGAAGCATGTGGAGCAACTCAAGAAGTCTGTGGTAGCAGCAGGTAGAATTCTTTAACCCTCTGTTTTAAATCTGCGAGGAACAGTGTAATTAATTTGGGACGATTAATTAAGAGAGTGCGTGTGTAGTCACTGTATGTTACTACAGACTGAGCGATAGGCCACGAAAGTGTCCTTACGAACTGTTCCATTGACGTTGGTGAACTATAGCATAATAAGAACACTTGCGCCAAGTGTTTCTTACGCTAGTGTATATAAACAGTATACAGACTGTATCATTATTATTAATAATTTGATTGAAGTGGCAAATCTCTTTCCTGTTAGACAAAACAATAGTTTCTGTTGACTGTTTTCTTTATGCTTTAATGGATATCATCCATATTTTATAAATTTATAAATGTTGATCTGATATGTATGTTTATTAAATCTTAATAAACTAGTTCATAGTGAACCCTGCGTCTTATCCGCCCACACTCATTTTATTAGAAATGTACTGAGCATTAAGATTAAAATATGGATATTTTTATCATGGTATGTCTTTTAAGATTGTTCCCTGATTCAAGCAAAATTCCACTCACTTTAACCCTTGTTTAGGAAGGGTTGACGTTGTACCCTAAGGGGATGGTGGCAGAGATACAAAATTTTGTTCCTATGTGGATACAACTGTTATCCAATAGTTAATAAGAGTAGACATATTGGGGGATATGTCAGGAATTCATACTGACATTGGTGACTCTTATACAAACTTTGTTTATAATGTATAAGGTGAGACCACTATACAAGCTTGTCATTTTGTCATCCATAGTTATTATGTACTTCTCGAGACTTTTTCCAGAGTCTAGTACGACTCTTCCCTGTAGGGGGCAGGAAGCACTAACATAGTTCATGCTTAGATGAAATGATGTATGACGGTAACATCATAGGTCTCTAGGTCTAGACGGACCAGGAAAATACTTTCTTGAGAGTACGGCACCGATTGAGAATCCACAGATACAGTAATGCTCTGGTAAACTTCCATCAGGACGACATGGCCTGAGCCCCAAAAACGGATTTTGAGCGAAGCGAAAAATCTATTTTTGGGTGAGGTAGCAATGCCGTCCTGATAGACCCGCCCTTCCTTTTATTGTAAAAGGGCTTATTGAACCCTCCCTATAATACAGTATCTGTAGCACCTCGTATATTGCTACAAGGAATAAAGAGGGCGCTACCGCCTTCATCCGATACACACTGGAAACGGAATAGGAGTGATTCCTTATGCACGGCTCTCTTTTCATTCTCGTTTCAGATTCTTGTCACTGTAAACCCTCGAAGCGTTAAAACTGTTCGGGGTGAAGATAGCTATGTGTCGTGTCAAGAATACGTCCTCTGATATCCCTGTTAGATTTATTTAGGGATATTCCCTCCAGGAGTTAGAATTCTGGATACCTTAAGGTAAAATTCTCTGGGAATATCACTGTAGTCAAATATACCCTAGGAATCTACCTTTTAGGAACTTCCATCAGGACGACATGGCTACCTCACACAAAAGTAGGTTTTTCGCTTTGCTCAAAATCCGTTATATATATATATATATATATATATATATATATATATATATATATATATATATATATATATATATCTATGTATATATATATATATATATATATATATACATATATATATATACATATATAGATATATATATATATATATATATATATATATATATATATATATATATACAGTATATATATATATAATCTCAGGACGACA
Source organism: Palaemon carinicauda (assembly GCF_036898095.1). Classification (NCBI taxonomy): domain Eukaryota; kingdom Metazoa; phylum Arthropoda; class Malacostraca; order Decapoda; family Palaemonidae; genus Palaemon; species Palaemon carinicauda. The sequence goes on along the minus strand of NC_090744.1, from coordinate 81,305,599 downwards.
TGGCTACCTCACACAAAAATAGGTTTTTCGCTTCGCTCAAAATCCGTTATATATATATATATATATATATATATATATATATATATATATATATATATATATATATATATATATATATATATATATATATATATATATATATAGATATATATATATATATATATATATATATATATATATATATATATATATATATATATATATATATATATATATATATATATATATATATATATCTATATATATAGATATATATATATATATATATATATATATATATATATATATATATAGTCTCAATTATTTTCCTCGAAAGAACCCTGTTATCCATCTTCAAAATTAAGAAACCTGAATAATTCGATTCATGTTATTCATGAAAATAGTTTTTTTTTTAGCCAAAAATGGCAATGATAGGACGGCACAGGCCTTAATAACTATCAGATATTTAGGTTTAGAAAATAGCGTTTCCAATACCCAATAAATTATGGATAGGCCTTTTAAGGCCACCGCTTCAACAGACACATTTGTTTGTCCTCGAGGAAACAGACGCATTTTAAGTTGCTTAGTTCTCTCCTCCATCCATGGACTTGTGGGGATGTGTGCGTGTGCATATGTATACGTTTCTATATGTGTGTATTATCTTGCCTGGCATTTGTTTTACTTAAATCTTGTTATCTTTTAGAAAATTTCCCCGATAACAACACTTTTTATGCACATGTTTCGTCCTAGACATATACCCTCAATATTCTAATGCGAATTGAATTTGGTGATTTCATTTGATTTTATGACAGCTAATACTTACTTCTTTAGCTCTCTCTGTCGTTGCTTTGACGGCAGTATATCCCCATTAAATCAATCTCTCTCTCTCTCTCTCTCTCTCTCTCTCTCTCTCTCTCTCTCTCTCTCTCTCTCTGCCATGATTTTCAAATGTTTCCTTTATTAGTGCCTGCAACGTAGATTACCAAAAATATTTAATTCACGTTACACAAAACAATCTTTGAGAAATCTGTGATGAAAAATAATCGGCACATAATTGTAATATTTTTATTTTCATACAGAGATACAATTACTGTCATGGAAATCATTTGAAATTGCTATTTTACTCGAATATTGACTGTTAACAGATTATTATTTAAAACACAGTAGTTGGCAGGATATCTACCAGGAAGAAATCAGATTTTTCATATATTTAAAAAATCCCTTTTCTATTATCATTATTATTACTATTATTATTATCATTATTATTATTAGTTGTTGTAGTAGTAGTAGTAGTAGTAGTAGTAGTAGTATCTTCTAAGATACAACACTAATTGGAAAAGCATCATACTATAAGTCCAAGGGCTCCAACAGGGATAATAGCCCAGTGAAGAAAGGAAGTAAGGAAATAAAAAACAAGAGAAGTTCAAGAACCATAACAACATCAAAATGAATCTTTCCTGTATAATCTATAAAAACTTCAATACAATAAGAGGAAGAGAAATAATATTGTATAGTTGCCAAGATTTACACTCAAGCAAGAGATCTCTAACCCAAGACGGTGGAAGACCATGGTACAGAGGCTATGGCACAACCCAAGACTAGAGAATAATGGCTTGATTTTGGAGTGCCCTTCTCCTAGAAAAGCTGCTTACCATAACTAAAGATTGTCTTACCAAGAGGAAAGTAGCCACTGAACAATTGCAGCGCAGTAGTTAACCTCCAGAGAGAAGAATTGTTTGGTAATTTCAGGGTTGTCAAGTGTATGAGGAAAGAGCAGAATGTGTAAAGAATAGGCTATACTATTCTGTGCATGTGTCGGCAAAGATGAAATGAAGTCAGTCAGTCAGTCAGTTTTTCAATCTGACGAGTTTTAAATTCTTTTTTTTTAAGATTCTAGCCTCAGTTTCTCATTTTCTGAATAAAACTTTACATTTAAAGTTAAACAAATCTCTTCTTTCTGAAATCTAATTATCTAGAATCAATGAAGTGGACCAGGAAAAATTACAAAATAAATCCATCCAGATGTAATACCTCTGTTTCTCTTGAGAAATTTTTATATGGATCCCTGTATGCAATTGTTGTATGGTTAAGCGTCAAAAGATTAAGATTTAGAAGAGAAAGCTGAAGGAAAATGCAATTTCCTTATCATATTCTTTGTTAAGGTTAGAAAATCTAATATATCCAGAAAGATTTCACAGTAAAACAAACTTGAATGAAGACTAAGGAAAGTTACAAGTGGGGAAAATAAAATTTTTGATGTGCCCAAAAGAATTTCAATCTTGTATCACCATAATCTAATCGTACTTATAAGAAAAAGCTCGCAAAGAATGATTAATTAAGATATTCAAATCCAAAACAAAATCAGGGGAATTTATTTGCGCAATTTAATCATTTCTGACGGAAGTTGAGAAGCAAAGGGGGAAATTGTGGGATCGTGAACTGGGAGACAATTGTTCTGTGAAGAGATAATCCTACGTAAAATAAAGCCAGTTGCCCACGTGCAACTTGAATACCAAGAAATATATTTTGTTAAACGCTAGAGTCCAATTCAAAGCTACAAATGTTTTATAGAAAACTTTCGGAGGTTTAATTGAATAACAGCGAGGTGTCCAAGAACAATTGGATATACAATTTTACAAACACTGATTTGAATGAAAGATGAAATTTTTAGTCCCACGTGAACATTCCAGATTTACTGGAATATTCCAAATATGTGGAGCATTCCTCTCGCTAAAAATTCAGCCAGTGCCAGGAAATTATTGTTTTTACCTCGTTTGTAACGAGTCAGTGGACAGTTATGTGTTTTCTTTTCTTGATTATTTTCAGTCTTACTAACAATTCAACATATGTTAGTGAAATAGTGGATTTATTTAATGAATTATTTTTATTTAGATACACAGATCTATACAGAATAACTACGAGTGAATCCAGAATAGCATGGGAGTTCCTTTCGAATAATATTCATTGAGGAATCAATCTTACCAGGTATTTATTTTTTTATTTATTTTATTTAATTTATTCTATCTTTTTTTTTTCTTTTTTTTTTGCAGCTCTAAATTCTCCCACTGGAAGCGTAGTTTCTTACGCGTTTTCTATAAAAGCAATAAGTTTTCTTGAAATAAATTGGGTTGATAAGTATAAAGATCCTCAGCTGATATTTTAATCATTGGCGAAGCATTGGACGGAGTTTTTTAGACATAACCTTATACGTGGAAAGGTTTAGTTTTATAGAAAGATCTATTTTGAAAAGTATAATCATGTTTAGGTCCATAATTTTGTCAGTCCTGCTTAGTGTAAAGTAGTTTCCCGTTTCCTTGCTTAATATTTGAGTATTCATACACATATCCATACAGGAAGTATGGATGGTTCATTTAAACACATATCACGTACTTATAAGTATACTCGCAAGTATATCAAACTGAATTTCAATTATCCTTTTCTTTTTAATAATGTTAACGTTATAGCAATCCCTTTACATGTAAATACAATCCCGTAATATCTAGTAACTGTTATTAAAAAAAACCTCCGACAAATAATAAATAAAGAACATGAGCATCTTTCAGAATTAGCACTTAATAAGAGCACAGAAATTTTCAATCGCATTTTAACAGAAAATCGATCTGCAAGCAAAAAAATTCCTCGATAGTTTTAGATAGTTATCAAAACATATGTGTAGACTTGGTGCTCGTTGCTTCCTGCAAAGTGAATGAAATTGCAATGAGTAAGTAATATAAGCAGAAACTTCCGGAGAATTTGTTCACTGATGTCACTGAGTCGCCAAGAAATATCCAAAAGTCTCTCGGGACAGAATTTAACTTCATTGAATGCAATAAAGAAAAGCCATCGCTGGCAGAGGTTGTTAAAGGTTAATCTTGTTATTCATATATTATATTTGAATATTTAGCTGTTGCAGGACCCGATAGGTCTCGCAAATTTTGGTAAATGTGGTTAGACCCAATTCCTATTTTTTGTAGTTCTATTGCTTTCCTATAGGTTTGTGTTCTTTTGGTGCATTTGCAAAATTTATACA
>NC_090744.1:81284090-81296590 GCF_036898095.1 Palaemon carinicauda | reverse complement strand
TTCCTCTATTGTAATCTCTCTCTCATTCTCATCTCCCATCACTGGCACCTCAACACCTGGAACAGCAATTATATCTGCCTCCCTATTATCCTCAACATTCAGCAAACTTTCAAAATATTCCGCCCACCTTTTCCTTGCCTCCTCTCCTTTTAACAACCTTCCATTTCCATATTTCACCGTCTCTTCAATTCTTCCGCCAGCCTTCCTTACTCTCTTCACTTCTTTCCAAAACTTCTTCTTATTCTCTTCATATGACTGACCCAATCCCTGACCCCACCTCAGGTCAGCTGCCCTCTTTGCCTCACGTACCTTGCGCTTTACTTCCACATTTTTCTCTCTATATTTTTCATACTTCTCTATACTATTATTCTGCAGCCATTCCTCAAAAGCCCTCTTTTTCTCTTCCACTTTTACCTTCACTCCTTCATTCCACCATTCACTTCCCTTCTTCATGCTGCCTCCAACAACCTTCTTGCCACATACATCACTTGCAATCCCAACAAAATTTTCTTTTACTAACTTCCACTCCTCCTCTAAATTACCAGTTTCTCTTACTCTCACCTCGTCATATGCCATTTTCAACCTTTCCTGATATTTACTTTTTACCCCCGGTTTTATTAACTCTTCAACCTTCACTACCTCCCTTTTACATCCACCTACTCTATTCCCCCACTCTTTTGTTACAACTAATTTTCCTTCCACCAAAAAATGATCAGACATACCGTTTGCCATACCCCTAAACACGTGCACGTCTTTCAATCTTCCAAACATTCTTCTAGTTATCAACACATAATCCATTAATGCCCTTTCTACTACTCTTCCATTTGCCACTCTTACCCATGTATACTTATTCTTATCTTTCTTTTTAAAGAAGCTAGCACTTATTACCATCTCTTGTTCAACACACATATCTACCAGTCTCTCACCACTCTCATTTTCACCTGGTACACCATACTTCCCAATGACACCTTCTACCTCTCCAGCGCCCACTCTAGCATTTAAGTCACCCAATACAACTACATAATTCCTTCTACCCAGTCCTTCTACACACGTTTATGTATATATATATATAAATATATATATATATATATATATATATATATATATATATATATATATATATATATATATATACATACATATATATATATATATATATATATATATATATATATATATATATATATATATGTGTGTGTAAATATATATATATATATATATATATATATATATATATATATATATATATATATATATATATATATATATATATATATATATATATATATATATATATATATATATATATATATATGTATATATATATATATATATATATATATATATATATATATATATATATGTGTGTATATATAATGTTTATAAATTACATGATTGAATCCATGACGCAAGGGGTCAATGGAGAAGACAAGAGGAGTGTGAGAAACGCCAAGTTAGTCATAAACAGGATGCAAAAGCCAAACCTTTGCAATGTAACATTTTTCATGAAGAGTAAGCACAATACAAAGTATACCATAAGAAAGAGTTGAGTGTCTCACCGGATCTAGATAGCTTCCTGTATTAATGTTGTGTTTACATTTTTACATAAATGCTGAGATAACTAAGTATACGCTGTCATTAGACTTTATATTTTTGTTAGTTCTTGTCAACATCTCATACGGAATGGTCATCCGACCAAACCATCTATACTCCTGTGATGGAGCTGCTAATAAACTGTTTTAAAAGTTAACTTGCTTAGACTTTTTCAGAAGAAGTAACCTGCAAGTCTAAAAATACATAGCACATTGAAGAGACATTTGATTGGAACCATAATGTGTGTTTATAACAGTACCACACTAACAATTGGTGGCAGTGATTAAACTATAAGAACCAACTAATCAACTTTAATAACCAGAGATTCAACTTTAAGAACCAGCAGTTTAAACTGTAATACTTAGCAGTTACAATAGTAATGAATCTACAATTTTGACGAAGTATCTACGTCCACCGAAGAAATTAACACATTGAATATCAACTATAAATGTTATACAAACTGAGGAACTGGATCTTCAATCAACGTCTTAAGAAAACGAAGGACTGACATTCGCCGTTTATCAAACATTCAAGAATCATATCCAGGAAGCACTACGTTCAACATTACGACGAGAAATCGGACCGAAAACATTCACCCAAAACAGCTAAACTCTCGACAACTAGAGAGTAAGAGAGGAAATGACGACATCGCCCTTCGCCCATATAAACTCAAGCTAAGTAAATTTCTTTATTCATTTCAGTTTTAGACAGTGAAGTGTTGTTATCACGAGTCGATCGTCCATTATTGCTGGGGTGAGTTGTTTTCTAATCTTCATTTTTTTCTTCCATTAAAGGAAACTGTATTCAACTTCAAATTCTCGTCTAGAATCTTTTTTTCTCTGTGCTAATCCCGTTTTCTTTCAGAAGTTCTCGGGAAATATCTTTATATTAGTATCATTGTTTTGGGGGATTATGTTATAATCTTTATTGAATAGTGCTTATGCGTTTACGCAGTGGATTTCTGTATTCATATAGATATTTTGATAGGATTGCAAGGAGTCGTAGAGATAGAAAAAAAAGTAATGTAAACATGATGCCTCCTGTGAGTCCGAGTAATCCCACCCCCGGACCTAGTAACCCCATCCCCGCTCCCATTGTAACACTAGTAAATGCACGTTCAGCTATCCTTCCTTTTAAAGGTCGGGTCAATGGGTTCTTACCTCAGAATGTCGAGTCATGGATTTCTTCTGTCAATGCTCACTTAAATGCTAAATAAATCATAGACCCATTTGTACAATTACAAGAAGCTAAAATTTTTATAGACTTTTCTAAAGGAGATGCGAGTGCGTACCTGAGAGAAGTTTCATATCAAGAGGCAGTTATATGGGATGCTTTCAAAGTTAGGCTACGTGAGATCTATGGCGGTGAGGAAGTCTTGGATGTAGTTTTAACATTAAGAAATACACTTAATCAAGCCACTTTGACTCGGCTTAATATCATAGTGAGAGCAGCTCTCATTGCCGATAGGCTAGACGAGTATCAAGATATTTTGGGTAATTCCACTTGGGTCACTAAATATAACATCTCCGTGAAAGATTTCTTACGATTAATGTATTTAACCTGCATGACACTTATGTTGCCAGAAGCTTTAGAGCGCTGTTTTGATAAAAAGTTAACGCCCAAGAGTACAGAATTGGATGTGTATAAACAGATAAAGAAACACATGTCTAAGTGTACAGATCTTGATCCCTTATTTACACAAGTTTTTGCAAAAAAATGAAACTAAGCCACAACAAGTAAAGGTAGTTAATAATAGTCAAGTTGCAGGAATGACGTGTTATAATTGCAAACATCAAGGTCACTTGATCGCAGACTGCAGAACGCGATATTGTTCGTTACATAATAGTTCAACTCATTCATATAGTCGATGCTACTCGCGTAATCAACAACAGAATCCTAGAAATACACAGTCAATTCCACAGTCAGTTCCCTATGGAAATAAAAAGAAAAATCCTCAGTTCAATAAGAAGAAACAGCCAAACGTCAATGCAGTTCAAAATCAAAAACAAACAAACAGTTCTTCAAATAACTCTGATCCTGGGCTGTCTAGCCAGAACTCGCAAGGTCAGACTAATTTTCAGAATGTGCAGAGCAAAGAAAAAATCACATAATTAACTCCAATGGGGAAGAGAGTGATGTTGGGTCATTCATATCAACATCAGTAGTATTAAATAGTCCATTTAATGTTTTATCAGATCATTGTGAGGCAATAGATTTTCCTATGAAACACACTACCGAATCAAATAAATCAGTGCATGCTCCCGTAGATTTGTAACAAATTCACACAATAATAAGCCAAAATGAGTTACGACCAACATTATATGCTGTAAATTTAGAACACCGATCCTTTACATTATTTTTTGACTCTGGTAGTCCACGTAATATCATGGATTTGAGGACACATCATTTGTTGTTTTCGAACTTCCCTATAGAAAAGTCCAGAGTAAGGCTCTCGGGTATAGGAAATAATGAATTAAATGTAATAAGCGTAACTCATGTTCAGTTCAAGGTCGGTAAGTGCACGTTTGCCGATACATTTATTGTTGTACAAAACATTGATTTGTATCCAGCTATAATTATAGGATACTCGTCTATGGGTAATCAAAACATTATCTTAGCCCCTGCCAAGCACGGCGTGTATATCAAAGGAAAATTCTATAAGACTTCTAATACCTTAAGATCAGTTTTGGATAAAAAGGAGACGACAAATAAAACAGTGACGTACGTTGAAGAACCAATAACTTGTCTCATTAATAAAGAAATAATATACGCGCCCCAACAGAATTCTCGTTCACCTGTAATATCATCTTGCGCGCAATCTATCGAACCGAACGTAACTTCGAATTTAATAGTGCAAGTAAAGAAAACGTGACCGGGATCTGAAATATTAATCCTTTCCGACACTTTGAAAACTAACGGATTGTCCGTCACACAAGCTATTTATACAGTAGGCTCACAACAACAATGTAATATTGAAGTCTGTAATCATTTAAATACCACTTTAGTAATTCACAAAATTCAACATATCTTGGATGTAGAAGTTTATAAACATCATATTCTTACCGTCGCTGAAATTAATCACGCTCAATCAGTTGCGGATGAATCCTTTTGCAATCTTTTAAAAATAATATCAAGAAAGACATTCAAGAAGAAGAAATTCAGCAGAAATTTTTTGAACTTTTAACGGAATATCATGATGTTTTTTCCACTACGGATGGATCCTTATGAAAAACAGATGTTATGGAACATCAAATAAGGTTAAAGGATAAGCAGAAAATTATCTATGTACCCTTGTACAGACTCCCTATGAAATTCCAGAATGAAATAAATGATGAAGTAGGTAAAATGCTAGAAGGAGTCATTACGAAATCGAACAGCCCTTATAATTCTCCATTAATAGTTGTACCGAAAAAAGATCGAACATGGCGTATCTACGTATATTTCCGTTGCCTAAATGAGGAAACGATCCTTGATCGATTCCCAGTGCCATGTACTAACGATATTTTATCTTTGTTAGGTCAGAATAAATATTTTACCAGTTTGGACTTACTTAAAGGCTTTCGCCAGATATCATTAGAAGAAAATAGTATCCCATACACTGCCTTCAGCACAGCCAGGGGACATTATGAATTTTTACGTATGCCGTTTGGTTTACGTTGTGCTCCCATAACATTTACTAGAATGATTAACATAGTGTTTGGAGACTTACTAGGGGATATATTGCATGCGTATATGGACGACCTTGTAATCTTTTCCAATAACTTAGAAGAACATCTACGTAAATTAGAACTAGTACTACAGAGACTAACACAACATAACTTAAGGGTAAAGATTAGCAAGTGTGAATTTTTAAAGACAGAATTAGTCTATTTAGGTTTTACGGTGTCTAGCCAAGGTCTTAAAGTAGTCCACGATAAGGTGTCGGCTATCCGTAACTTTCCGATACCTACTAATGTCAAGGGAATACAGCAATTTCTGGGGTGTACTGGATATTACAGGCGTTTTATACGCAATTATTCAATAATACCCGCTCCCCTAACTGATCTTACGAAGAAGGGCGTAGATTTCATATAATCTGAGCAGCATCAACAGGCGTTTAATACCTTGAAAGATGAACTGTGTAGTTCTCCTATCTTAAAATTTCCTGACTTCGGTAAGGAATTCTTCATTGCAACAGACGCCTCAGACTTAGTAGTAGGTGGGGTATTGCTTCAGCAATATGAGAAACAGTTTTTCCCGATAGCTTTTTATTCACAAAAACTGAGAACTTCCGAAAGTAAGTATGCAGTAATAGACAAGGAAGGGCTAGCTATTGTTAATTCACTAGTGCATTTTAAGTTCATAATATACGGTTATCCCGTCAAGGTTCTTACTGATCATAAACCCCAAACCAACTTCTTTAAAGGCTTTAGTCACAGCCCCAAACGAATTCGGTGGCATTTGATCATCCAAGACTTTGGCGTGAGAATCGGGTATTTACCAGGGAAAGAAAATATCATTGCTGATGCATTATCACGCAACCCCGTGTCATCTTGTACGGAGCCATTAGCTGAATTAATAGATGTATCAACATCCATGCCTATTGTTAAAACTGTATCTGAACAGGAAGATCTGGGCTGGAGCACTGAATTATTACAGACTGAGCAAAGAAAAGATCAGAAATCAGAAAAAATTATAAATGCTTTGGAAGGAAATCATAAGGAAAAGGAATATATAAAGTATACACAGCAGAATTATATAATCAAAGACAATATTCTGTGTAGATCCGTGACAATACACCACATGTGACTAACGATGAGGTAGTGGTACCAATCTCACTTATATTCACTGTCATAAATTGGTTGCATGCAAATCCATTGCTTGGACACCCGGGGTTCTCCATAATGTCACAGAAAGCCAAATCATTGTTTTATTGGCATTTGATGCTTACAGATATAAAAAAACACATAGCTAATTGTCGCACTTTTCAGGAAAACAAAGGGAACACGAAAACACCTGTCAGCCTAGGGGCTTATCCCGTGCCCAATCAACCCTTTGAAAGAATACATTTAGATTTATTAACAGGATTTTACAAGTCAGACAGAGGAAATAAGCACCTCTTAGTAATTGTAGATGCTTTGACTCGATATACAGAACTGATGGTGCTTAAAACTAAAACTGTGATTGAATACACTAGGAAGTTTTACAAGTGTTACATTTGTAAACATGGAATTTCACACATGATAATCTCAGACTCGGGAAGAGAATTTAATAATCATTTCCTTACCTCATTGTGTGAATTCCTTAGCATAAAGAAAATCAATACCATGATCTATCACCCAGAGTCGAATGGGCTAGTGGAAAGAGCGAATAGGAAGGTTTTAAACATATTAAGATTAACACTAAGGGGATCAGACCCCAACTTGGATATTGCAATACCTGCGGTACTAAGTACTCTTAATCACTCATATCATATATCAATTAAAATGTCGCCGCACGAGGCATTGTATGATACCCCAGTTAGAACGCCTTTCCACGTATTAACGCCTACAACTAATTTATTGAATCCTTTAAAAGAATGTATAAAAGCAAGAAAAAGTCGTTTTGATATCCTTCGAAAGAATTTAGAAGAATCACAAATCATAATGAAAAGGAATCATGATAAAAGAGCGAAGCCAACTAAAACATATACCATGGGTGATAATGTTTACATACAGGTAAATGTACGTAAAGGACCCAATTATAAACTAACACCTAAGTTTGAAGGCCCATTTAACATTTTGGAAACGTTAACGGCCAATAGATTTAGAGTTCAAAACGTATCCCAACCCACTGATGAGAAAATTGTACCATTGGCTCACATAAGAAATTAAAATAAGAGAGAAGGAAGTGAGGGATTTTTTTTTTTATTTTTTATCTATGAAACTTATGTTAACATTTTTTTCTTCTTATTACAGGAGTAATTACATATATTTTTCTCGTTACAGGTTTCCAACATGAAGTCTTTATTGTTAGGAGTGATATTGTTCGCTCAGACATATACCGTGGGTGATAATGTTTACATACAGGTAAATGTACGTAAAGGACCCAATTATAAACTAACACCTAAGTTTGAAGGCCCATTTAACATTTTGGAAACGTTAACGGCCAATAGATTTAGAGTTCAAAACGTATCCCAACCCACTGATGAGAGAATTGTACCATTGGCTCACATAAGAAATTAAAATAAGAGAGAAGGAAGTGAGGGAATTTTTTTTTTATTTTTTATCTATGAAACTTATGTTAACATTTTTTTCTTCTTATTACAGGAGTAATTACATATATTTTTCTCGTTACAGGTTTCCAACCTGAAGTCTTTATTGTTAGGAGTGATATTGTTCGCTCAGACATTTTTCTCGTGCGGGAAGAGCTCTAAAACTAAAAGTATAGATTTTAAATATGGCACTATAGTAGAGAGAACAGAAGACGTATTTATTACGGCAAGCAATATAGTTATAGAAGTACGCATGCAAGCCATTTTTCTCCCAGAGAATGACGTCACTAGCTTAACCCTGGAACGGTACGGTGGGTCGTCCGCGACCCCGAGCGTCAAAACAAAAGAGGTTTTTCTCACGTGACTTACCCCCGTGACTGAATTTGTGGGTGATCGACCTGCAGTCGGTGTCTCGCCTACACGCTCTAGTAGTGTCCAGATGTGCCTCACTGTATCTGTACTCCTTCCCAGATTTCTGAGACGCGTCGGGGTCGAGCGCGACCGAGTTTACCCTTCTAAGGTAAGTTGCATAATTATCAAAGTTATTACGTATTATTAAATTGTCGTAGAATGGTGCAACTTGTATAGGTTATCAGTTGTGGAAAATCTTGGTGGATGGTTTGGCTACCATGTGCATGATTTTTTTTTTAGTTGAAATGTCGTTCATCACCACGAGGACCATTTTACCGCGAGTGCCCCTTTTTCATTTTTTTCATTTTCTGGCAAAGTCATTTTTCCGTAAGAAATTGCCAAATAGTGTCGCAAAACTTTTGCTTTTTTAGTGTTTGAAAGTGTGTCTAGATGATCTGGCTACCCATGCGTGACTTTGTTTTTGTCAGATACGCCGTATATATTGGTATGTGGGGTATTTTCCTGCGGTTGCCAATTTCTGTTTTTTTTTTTTCAATATTTGTAAAAATTTACTACATAGTAAGGAATTGCCATATATTATTGATTTTTTTTCATGTTTATTTGTTAGAAAGTGTGCCTTGATGGTTGGGCTAACACGTGCATGTCTTTTTTTTTATCTGAGATGCCGTATATTAGAATGTTGGCCATTTTTCCGCGAGTGCCCCTTTTTCAGTTTTTTCCATTTCTTGGCTAAGTCATTTTTCCGTGAGAAATTGGCAAATAGTATCGCAAAACTTTTATTTTTATAGCATTAGAAAGTGTGTATAGATGATCTGGCTACCCATGCATGACTTTGTTTTTGCCTGATACGCCGTAGATATTGGTATATGGCGTATTTTCCTGCGGTTGCCAATTTCTGTTTTTTTTAATATTTGTAAAAATTTACTACGTAGTAAGGAATTGCCCTATAGTATTGATTTTTTTTCATGTTTATTTGTTGGAAAGTGTGTATTGATGGTTGGGCTACTACGTGCATGTCTTTTTTTTTTTATCTGAGATGCCGTATATTAGAATGTTGGCCATTTTTCCGCGAGTGCCCCTTTTTATTTGTTTTGCATTTTTTGTTTAGTCATGTTACCGTAAGGAATTGCCAAGTAGTGTCGCAAAACTTATATTTTTATAGTGTTGGAAAGTGTTTCTAGATGATCTGGCTACCCATGCCTATCTTTTTTTTAGCCAGATATGGCGTATATATAGGTGTGTTCGATTTTCCTGTGATTGCCATTTTTTCGTTTTTTCCCATTTCTTTCAAAATTACTACGTACTAAGGAACTATCACAGATTAATGATTCATTTAGATGTTTATTTGTCGGAAAATGTGCCGTGATGGTTTGCCTAGCACGTGGCTGAAATTTTTTTTTTCTGAAATGCCCACCATTAGCTCGTTGCCATTTTTCATCGAGTGCCCCTTTTTATTTGTTTTGCATTTTTTGGCTTAGTCATGTTACCGTAAGGAATTGGCAAGTAGTGTCGCAAAACTTATATTTTCATAGTGTTGGAAAGTGTTTCTAGATGATCTGGCTACCCATGCCTATCTTTTTTTTTTATCCAGATATGGCGTATATATAGGTATGTGTTCGATTTTCCAGTGATTGCCATTTTTTCGTTTTTTCCCATTTCTTTCAAAATTACTACGTACTAAGGAACTATCACAGAGTAATGATTCATTTAGATGTTTACTTGTCGGAAAATGTGCCTTGATGGTTTGCCTAGCACGTGGCTGAAATTTTTTTTTTTCTGAAATGCCCACCATTAGCTCGTTGCCATTTTTCATCAAGTGCCCCTTTTTATTTGTTTTGCATTTTTTTGCTTAGTCATGTTACCGTAAGGAATTGGCAAGTAGTGTCGCAAAACTTATATTTTTATAGTGTTGAAAAGTGTTTCTAGATGATCTGGCTACCCATGCCTATCTTTTTTTTTTTTTTAGCCAGATATGGCGTATATATAGGTATGTGTTCGATTTTCCTGTGATTGCCATTTTTTCGTTTTTTCCCATTTCTTTCAAAATTACTACGTACTAAGGAACTATCACAGAGTAATGATTCATTTAGATGTTTATTTGTCGGAAAATTTTGTTTACTTCTTTTTGGATTGAATATCATCAAATTTTTTTAGCTAAAATATTATATTGTTTTACAATTTTTTTTTTCGATTTTATTTCCCTTCAAAAAATTTTTTTTGGGTCAGAATTCTAATTTTATAGTCGTAAAATAATCGACAATCATCCAGCAACACACCATACAATAATTAGACTAGTAAATAACACCTTAAAATTGACATACCCTTCCTACATTTCAGGTGGCGGATTAGGGAGTCTGAGTCAGTGTGGTTGGCGGCCATTTTGTGGACATATCCGAAGCGTAAGTTGCCCTATCTATATATATTCTTTTTCCCTATAGAATGTGTGATATTTTGGTATATTTTTACCTGCATAAATATCACATTATATACTAAATATATGTATTTTTTACGAAATTTCTAAGTAGTAAAAAAATGACCTTTAGATATGGCCCCTGATATAAATGTAATTTACCAAATAATGAAGATTTTTTTACATATTTCTATATTAAGATAACATATATTTATTCCCTAAAAAAATTAGCCACTTCCTATTTCATTTGGGTACCCAAAAAAATTCATGAAATTTGGACACATATTTTTGGCCAAAAAAGGTTACCCTTTTTTTCTCATTTCAGATCTTCACCTCCATGGGTCCGACTTCATCCAAAATACATCAAGATGTGTCCTAAACATTCAAGAATCAATTCTTAAAAGGATTTGTGTATATATGTATAAATTTTTTTTTATGAATTTTTATGTAAGGTCTTTTTTTCTACTTAATTTTTTAAAATATTCATAATAAATAGTTTTTCTGCAGATGAGTAGTATTTATCTTTACAGGAGTTTTAAGCATTCATTGAATTTTTTTTTTTGGCAAAAAAAAAGGAGGTTACTGCAAAAACAGATTTTTCAAGAATTTTTTTTTGAGTCGGGGTCGCGCGCGACCGAGTATACCATTAAAGGAGTGTCCGAGGAGCGTACCTATCCAGGGTTAAAGAGCGACATTTCAAAGTTTGCTGCTTCATTAAATGAAATGCATAAAAGACACTTTCCTCTTAATACAGAGAGTTCGCTTCCACCGACACTAAAAGTGGCAGAGATGCTATCCCACGACTTGCAAAATAAGACTTACGAGGCAGAATCTTGGGCTCGTGACCTTTTGATGTGGACAGTAAGACACACTAACCTTGAAAAACGTAACCCGTTTATTTTTGCTGCACTAAACATCTTTGGATCTGTTACAAGTTTAGGCTTATGGATTTCAAATCGTCTTGTGATTAGTAATCAAAATAAGAAAATTGAGTTTTTAACACATGAAAACGAATTAGTTTTATCAGAACTAAGGAATTAGTTAATTTCAATCAATCAAATTATGAGTAAGGTGAACGAACATTCTAGTAATATCAGTCAGATTATGGAAGTACAAGACTTGTTGGCAACGTTAACGTATTATGATTCAAAAATAGATCATATCCATAATAAACTTGCACACTTCATTGAGAAATCAAAAGACTATGTGGAAGCTATTACGTTAGCGACCAAAGGTGTTCTCTCACCGCATTTGTTGCCGATAAAAGACTTAACGTTAATTCTGGAGAACGGACGGGAGAAATTAGGTTGTATTCCTTTGTTAGACGCACATAAATTAGAATTTTATTGCATCCTAATTACAGTAAGCGTTGAAAATTACAGGATTATGATTACAATTCCCTTTGATTCTTCCGATGCCTGGTAATCATACAGGATATCACCATTTCCGACTTTCATGACAAATAACTCAAGCCCAGTAATATCCAGTTTGACAGGACACGTATTGATTTCCCCTGATAAGGAAACATATACGGTCATTAAAGACTTAAATAAATTAACTCACTGTTCAGACGCAATGAATAAAAAAATATGTACAGCTGATTCCTTTGAATTCCATAAAAAATCAATGGATTCATGCGAGTTAGGTATAGTGCTAAACGGAACTTTCTCCCATACACATGAAAGTTGTCTGAAAAAACATTATCCCTTTGACGATAATAAGTTCAATTGCAGACTGAACAACGGCTCGTGGATACGATACGACAAGGCCGGCTTCAATGTATCATGCCCGGACGGATCCACGTCCTATTCCCAAATCTTCGTTGCAGCAGATGGTTGTATCGGTACGTCAACGAATTACACGGTTTTTTTCAGTGGTTACTTTCATATTGGT
>NC_090744.1:81263417-81270917 GCF_036898095.1 Palaemon carinicauda | reverse complement strand
CAACATGGGGATAAACTTTTCTTCCCAAACAGTCGAGTTGGACTGACCATCGCAATATCAATTGTGTGATGTGAGCGATCATTTAGTAAAGTTAACCTTATCTTCGGACACCTATAAGGCAATAAAAGGTTGTGTGTTTTTACTCTATAAGTGTAGAGCAAGAGAGCACAAACAAAATAAACTTTGATGACGTGATAGAAAAATTTGTTGCTGTAAAAGTTAACCAATGAGAATGTAAATACATTGTATCTTGCAATAATAATTGATGTCCTGAAATCATTGTTAAGCATTTGTATTATCAATATCTGTCTAAAATGTTTACCCTCTAATAACTTTATTCCGTTCATCTCCTTACATATTGTTGATCTTATGTGTGCAACATTTTAACCTTTTTGTCTTTATTGATTTGACGCATGATAATGATGAAGCACCCTTTGAAAATAAAGCAAGGTTTTAATTAGTGAACTATTATAATCCGATTTCATTTCAAACATTATAACTATTCAGTCTTGACCTCAAATCCATTCTTTCAGTATCAACTTCTATACTAACAATAAATTGTACATTCTCCTTTTTTCTTCCCATACCCATGCAATTTGTCATTTGTCTTTAGTTATTAAGACTTATTTGACAATATGATGCTTCATTTTATTTCTTATAAACATTTTGGAATTTGTTTATGAAGGCTTATAAATATTGATTATATTTTTTATCTATAAAGTAAACTCTTCCAATTTGCGAATTTGTATCGTGTTCTTTAATTGCAGGAGGTTTTATTATGCAAATTAGATTTTTTTTAACACAATATATATGAAATAATGAAGACAAACATTTTTCGGCTAATACTAATAATCTCCAAGGGGGAAAGAGCCCTCCACCTTTGGGGCGTTATAATAGACTTTGTCCCTGGGCGCCAACAGCTCTCGCGACGCCACTGAACTTCCCAAAAGTTCGTATAAGGATATAAATCTTTATAATATACAAATATTAGATCTCTGATAGATAGGTCAGCATTTCTACTTATTCAGTTGTTGTACTGCTAAGGTCATATGGGTGAAAAATGCATCTGGGAATATACTCTATATAAAAATATGACTTTTTCTTTTCATTTCGTCTTATTACTATTGAACTAGAAGAAAAGATTTAGTGCTGCATCTGGAAATATTAACCGTACATACTTTTGTTGGTCATGGTACGAATGCGAAAGAGATTAAACAAAATCTCGTACTGTGGATGTAACCACAAATGATTGGAAGTTGATGGTATAAACAATATTTCATAAGCTGCATTTCCCTTTAAAAATACTGGGAAAATCCCGGATCACATTTCGAAATTCTGAGGAAAACTTGTTCTTTTAATTGACAAACTTTTTGTTTTAGCGGAATCTGGGCCTTTGGTGATGTAAAAGTTATTAGAATCCAATATACAACTTTCATTAACTTTACATAAATTGACTCAAATCTCTTATCATAGTTTATCAAATTCATATTTTTTCACGCAAAACCTTTCATTCAGGGGGAAAGAGATAGAGATATAGTGAAATCAGTTTAGGTATTGTTTTTTTGCTATTACTTCCTATTAATTTATAACATGCTAAATTTTACCAGTTTCAGCGCTTATGCCGTTGTCTTCTGAAGAAAACAAGTATTTTCTTGATGATATCACTGCAAGAGAGAGAAATCCAAAGATGAAAATCTCTCTCTCTCTCTCTCTCTCTCTCTCTCTCTCCTCTCTCTCTCTCTCTCTCTCTCTCTCTCTCTCTCTCTCTCTCTCCATTATTATTAGTTTCCAAAGAAAAAATTTTCCCTGTGTAAAGATTAGACGGAAATATGTCAGAAATATTTTGGAACAGAATTAATATAAAAATACAGACATCATTTATTATAGATATCATAGATCAGGTAGAGTAGAATCATATGAAAAGATTTCTTTTTTCTAGTAGGTATACTATTTTGGCTAAATTTTCTGTGAGAGACAATCTAATGTTATTTCTTGACTAGAATAACATTTAAAAGAAATGTTTTCACTATAAGTAAAAGCATACGTAACAATAAAATTTGACCCAAAAAATAATGTGCATGCACTTCCTTTTCCAAAATTTTGTCCTTTGGCTTACAATGTGCGTGGAAAAATATTTATCTACAGACAATTATAGTTGAAGTGGGGGGAATGTCCATCTCTATCTATTTAGCTGGGTCTTTTCAGTTTTTATCTTATCAAAAAAAGACATAGTACCAGAATTCGATATTTCAATGTTTTGTTTAACATTATTTCCGTGAAGTTTTGGGCTGCGAGCCTAAATTCTTTATATCAATAAGCCTTTCATTAAGTATGAGCAGCCGATGGGCTGCCTCATGAGGCCTTTTTACACAATGCAGTAGAGTTGGATTCCAACCACCAGCAGACTTCGGTAGTGGATAACTATAAACACTTGAAAATAAACAAGAGGAAATTTCAAGATTTTCTTGCAAAGCAGATTAATTATATCTTTAATAATGTATATATTTCTCAATGTTATGTTTACAATGAGAGAAAGCTGGCTGTATTGGCACATAGGGAGATAAAAGTGAACGGGTAGTATGAGCAAAAAATGAAAGGTTACACACATAGTTTGTTAAAATCTAGAAGCGTTTTCATGAAAACGTGAATTAAAGTAGGAAAACAAAGAAAATGCACCTTAACTTTTGATAAAAGAATGATTTAGAATTACACATAATAAATATTTACATTTAATTTTTCAAAATAACATAAAAGTGTAATAATTTCACTACATGCTTTACCTATTTACAAGACGTTTTTGACAAATATAAAGTAGGATGTTTCAACCATTTAAACTGAGATCCGATGAGAGAGAGAGAGAGAGAGAGAGAGAGAGAGAGAGAGGAGAGAGAGAGAGAGGAGAGAGAGAGAGAGAGAGAGAGAGAGAGAGATCCTATTTTTGATGAAAGTTTCATCTGTCGTAAAAGATAATGAGTTGAATTATTACCTGACATTGGTAAGAGGGTAAAATATTTGCAGTTTATTATACATGTTATCAAAAATAAAGACAGGTTTACTCTATTATTCCAAGAATGTCATACTGTATCCGCAAAATGTTGTATAATATGATAGACAAATACAAATGCAGGAAATGTATTGAAGGTTAAGCACGTCTGCATGTAGGTTATGTGTTTGTGTTAAGCTTGGTAGGTTATGTGTTTGTGTTAATCTGTAGTAATTTCCAATATTGTTTAACTATCTAAGACAATTAAAATGAGTTTACTATTTTAATAACATAAGGATTTGTTTGAATAAAAGCAGCAATGCACTCTTCCACTATTAGAATAACATAAATGCATACACACGCACCCACGAAGATTGTAAGTCAATAAAGGTTGCAAATGTTCTCACATGATTAAAGATCAAACTTCAAATATATCAAGGAAAACAACGTGGATGCAACGCCCCCCACCCCCAATTAAACAATATTTTGTGTATCTATATTTGAAAGAATATAGGTACCTAGTTCTAAATCAAATGGGCTGGATCACGGTTAGCGTGAAAATACTGCGTTTAGTTACCAATCATATCCAAAACTTATGGCTAAATATTGCAATAATATGCCCATAAACAGACAATGCCTCTAGGAAAAAAAAGCTTAAATACGACTGGACGAATGACAAGCAAAGATTTGTTTTGTATTAGAAGGAGGAGCAGCTCACAGAAATATATATAAGTTGCAAAGGAATGTATGAAAACATGGCATTAAACGTGATAAATATTAGTTACTTAAATAAGGAATGGAAAATGTTTAAGGAAATATAAGGTTAAAGATAGTATGTGGATCACAAAAAAAGGTGGGAAGCGCTCTTGGCACAAGAGGGTAGAAGAGGGAATAAAATCAGTATGAGGTAAAGCAAGAAAATACATTTTTATTGAGAAGAATAATAAAAGACTATTCTATGTGGAGTTGCAAGATAAAAAAAGAAAGCATAATCATAGTTATAGAAGTCAAAAGAAAATCAAGAAAGAAGAAGGAAAACAGGCTATATAGAAGACCAGAAAGAGGAGGAGCTAATTCAGGACAGAAGAATAAAAATGCTTTTTTTTTAAAAAAGGTGCAGGGTGAAATTTTGATGAACAAATGGATCTAAGAAAGAAAAGCGAAAGAGATTTAAATCATCAGTAATGAATATAATCCTGGATAAATGAGTATTTGATGGATGGGGAGGAAAGAAGATAGAAAGAGCTGAGTGACGAAATTGCGGGACGAGTTAGTGGTAGGTAAAGGCATCTAGAAGAAACGGTTGAGGAGATAGAAGACATTTGGAAAGGATTAAGTATGAAAAAGCTCAGATACTGAAGGAATTACAAGTAGGACTTCAGTGCAGGGAAGATTGTGTAACCACGTGCTGACCAGAGTTTGATGGGTATCGACTGGATGAAGCAAAATTCTAATTAATAGGTTAAAGGAACAATTGCCCATTGTGTAATTCTGAATTTGTTATGGAGGAATATGATAATCATAGAATGCTACCTCCAATTATAACACCATGGGTGTGTACAGTAATTTTTCAATTAAGAAAATAAAATATAACTGAAGGCTAATAGGAAAAGAACATAGTGGATGAAGATAAAAAGGTGTATATAAGTACTTTGTGTGAAGTATTTGAAAAATATATGTAGGGATATGCCTAGCAAAAAAAAAAAATACAATACAAAAGCCAAGCTGTTGAGATATAACTAAATGTTATATGATGAATTGATGCATATATTGGAATATCCAGATGAAAAAGTTATTAGTTAGGAATGATTGTTGGTTCTGAGACAAGGTGTGCTGGATCTGTGGTTGTTCGGTATGTTTTGCTGATGAAGCAATGAGAGATCTATTGATTATTAACTTTTTTAAGTGTTGTAATTGCTAGGATCATTGATGCCGAGTAATGAGAGATGCCAGACAGAGATTGAATATAGTTATAATACTCAGGGATTAGGAAATTATTTCTGAATGCAGTTTTGTCCTGCTAACAATTATCTCTCCCAGCTGAAAATAGGTTTCAACATCTGCTAGAGACTGAGAGAAGGCACAGGATAGCATCCAAACCCCTAAAAAATAAATGAGAGTCAAGAAGATTGTGAATTGCTGTAGGTATTTGTTGTGTCTATACATATAGAGGTGAGATAAGGTAAATAGAGAGATTTCGCTGATTTAAGAGTGACAAACTTTTAAGGATGCATCCTCTTGACTGATGTGTTTGACATTACGTAGAGTAATAAGAAATCCAATCTTCCTCATTCCTGTTTTCCTGAGGCTAAACTAACTCATTTAGATTTTTGGTCCTCAAAATTTAAAACACTCCTGATAGAACTTGATACTTATAGAGGTATATACCGGAATGGCATATACTCTATATTTTTATAAAGACTGGTGGTTTCTTAGCTCCAAAAGTTTTCTGTCATTATCTGGAAATTAAAAAAGAAGAGCTTCTTTTAGCATTGTAGGAGAATTGGTAATGTTACTCCATATAGTAAATGTGTTTGTGGTAGCTCTAACCCTGCTGATTGCCGCCCAATTTCCATAACACCCAATTTCCATAACACCCATGTTATCTAAAGTTTTTAAACGTTTTTTAGCAAAATGTCTAAATAGGTAATCATCTGTTCCGTAGTTTGTAATTTGGCTCTAGCAAAGGCCTTGAAGCTTGTGATGTTCTTCTTAAAATCGCCAAAGATATACAGAAATCCCTTGATTGTGGCTAGGAAGTTTGTCTGATTGGCCTTATTGTAAGATCTGCCTTTAGTCGTGTTAATTATGAAGCCCTTGTTTTCGAATTCAAACAGTTGTGAGTAAGTAGGTGTTTTCCAAGCATATCATTGAATTTTTAAGTAATAGATTGCAAAGCGTTTGTGTTGATGGGCACTTTACTGTGTGTAAGAATGTGATATCTAGTGTTCATGAGGGTAGTGATCCTGGCCTATCACTTTGTATAATATATACACATGACAGGTGATTTAGCCTAGAAAACGAACTCGTTGCTTATGCAGATAATGCTACTTTCTTAGCCTCAAATCCATCTAATGAATGTAGATCTTAGGTTGCTGAATCGCTATTAGAACTCTAGCTAAAGTTAGTCCATGGTGTAAATTATGGGGCAGGAATTTGAACCCTTACAAAACTCAAAGCATTGATTGTCAGTAGGTCAAGGACAGTTGCTCTTCAACATCTAGATCTCTGCATTGATAATGTTTATCTAACTATGTAGAACTCCTTTAAAATATTCGGTGTCATTCTTTGTTGCAATTTTACTTTTGGGAAACACAATCAGTCTGTTTTTCTTCAATTGCAAAAAAAAAAAAAAAATATGCTTATCGAGAAAGTCATTTAAAATTTTCAGTGATTAATCTATTCTACATTTTTTTCCTGAACTAGATATTGATCTCTCGCATCGTCGTTTGGTTAGTTCTTTATGCATGTTGCATAAGATATTTCCTAATTCTGACCATCCTTTGCATCAGATCTTCCCAGCCTGTATCATCCTGTACATAGTACTAAAGTATATAGTTAATTCTAACAGTCTTGTCTTCTTCATCATAAGGCTTAACACTACGCACTATTCTAGAAGATTTATTCAAGCTGTAACCAGATTGTGAAGTGATCTTCCTAACCAGGTAGTTTACTCGGTGGAACTCCAGAAGTCTCTCTTCGAAGTTTATATGGGACACATCTATTTTAACGTCGTTACTGATCACAAAATATTTCAAGTTAATTATTCATCGCTTCTCATGCACTTTATTTATTTCCTTTTTTTTTTCCTTTCCTCGTTGTGCTATTTTTCCCTGATTGAGCCCTTGGAGAAATTATTGGGCATGATGTTGAACTCCTACAAAACTCAAAGCATGCTTTTCCAGCTATGGTTGTAGCTTAGCTGTTAATAATAATAATAATAATAATAATAATAATAATAATAATAATAATAATAATATAATAATAATAATATTAATAATCTGATTCACCCAGGTTAAATATAATCTAATTATTTACGAAACTGATATAGCAGGAAAAATAGAAGTCTAGAAGAAGCTAAATGGCTATGTTAAAAATCATCGTATAGTTTTATTCCTTTAGAAGCTCTCTCTCTCTCTCTCTCTCTCCTCTCTCTCTCTCTCTCTCTCTCTCTCTCTCTCTCTCTCTCTCCTCTCTCTCTCTCTCTCTCTCTCTCTCTCTCTCTCTCTCTCTCTCTCTCTCTATATATATATATATATATATATATATATATATATATATATATATATATATGTATATAAGTATATATATATATATATATATATATATATATATATATATATATATATATATATATATATATATATATATATATATATATATATGTATATATATATGTATATATATATATATTTATATATATATATATATTTTATATATATATATATATATATATATATATATATATATATATATATATATATATATATATATATATATATATATATATATGTATA
>NC_090744.1:81242842-81257842 GCF_036898095.1 Palaemon carinicauda | reverse complement strand
CTCTCTCTCTCTCTCTCTCTCTCTCTCTCTCTCTCTCTCTCTCTCTCTCTCTCTCTCTCTCTCTCTCTCTTTATATATATATATATATATATATATATATATATATATATATATATATATATATATATATATATATATATATGTATGTATGTATGTATATATATACATATATATACATATGTATACATATATATATATATATATATATATATATGTATGTATATATATATATATATATATATATATATATATATATATATATATATATATATATATATATATATATATATGTATATATATAATATATATATATACATTATATATATATATATATACATATATATATATATATATATATATATATATATATATATATATATATATATATATATATATATATATATATATATATATATATATATATCATCTCCTACATCTATTGACACAAAGGGCCTCGGGTAGATTTCGCCAGTTATCTCTGCCTAGAGCGTTTAATTCAATACTTCCGCATTTATTATCTCCTACTCCGCACTTCATTGTACTTTGCCATGTAAGCCTTGTTATTCCAACTCTTCTAGTGCCTTGTGGAGCCCAGCTGAATGTTTTGCGTACTAATCTCTCTTGGGGAGTGTGAAAAGTATGCTCAAACCATCTCCATCTACCATTCATCATGATCTCATCCACAAAAGGCACTCGAGTAATCGCTGATAGTTTAATTTCTAATCCTGTCCTATCTTTTAACTCCCAACATCCTTCTGAAGGATTTGCTCTCAAATCTACTAAATCTATTGGAGATTGTTTCATTGTACTACCATGACTGATGTCCATATAGTAACACCAATCTCATTAAACTGATATATAGTCTGATTTTTATATGTAATTTCAGGTGATTTAATTTCCAAATTTTTCTTAACCTAGCCATTGTCTAATTTGCTTTTTTGCAGTCTTTCACAAAACTCTAATTCTAAAGACCCTGTATTGGAGATCATAGTTCCTAAATACTTAAATGATTTTACGTTATCAATCCTTTCTCCTTCTAATGTTAATTTATCTTCCATTGCATACTCCGTTCTCATCATCTCTGTGTTTCTTCTATTTATCTTCAGCCCAACCTCCTGTGATATTTCATGCATTCTAGTAAGCAAGCATTGCAAATCCTGTGGTGTTTTGCTAACAAGGACAGCATCATCAGCATACTTCGGGTCTGCCAAATTCCTATCAACAATCCAGTACAATCCTTCTCCACCATCTTCATCTGTTGTATGCATTACAAAATCCATGAGGAAGATAAACAACATAGGTGGCAACACATTCCCTCGGAGTACTCTTCAGTTTACTGGTAATGCATATAATAAGACTCCATTAACATTAACTTTGTACTTGCTATGCTCATAAAGTCTTAAACAAATTTACATATTTAAGAGGAATTCCATAATAATGAAGAACTCTCCACAAAATTGGTCGGACCCACTATCAAAGGCCTTTTCATAGTCCAAAATTGCTAACAAAAGTAGATTTGTAAATTCTACGCATTGCCGTACAACATATCTCTAAATGAAAATTTGGTCAGTGCCACTTCCACCTTTGCTAAATCCTGCTTGTTCATCTCCCAGCTTTTCATCAATCTTTCCCTTCAGTCTCTTTAGAATAAGCATACTATATATTTTGCCTCTAACTATTGAAACCAGTCAAGTCTCCCTTTTTTTTTTTTTCCACCAACACTACTAACTCCTAATCATCATGTTTTGCCTCTTCATGCCCCATCCTACAGAATAATCTTGTAAGTAGTCTGTGATTCACATCATTTTCTGCCACTATCGTCTCGGCAGTTATTACATCGTATCCAGGGGCTTTCCATCTCTAGTTTATTCAGGATAATTTCGACTTCCAACACACTTAATTCATTCATGGTCAAATCAAGGTCTTCATCAGCTTCAGGTATATCAGTCAAATTATTCCCTTCATATCGCCTATTCATAACTATACTAAAATTCTCCATCTAACGTTTGTCTTTCTTTCTCTTCTGTTGGTATAACAGATCCATCTCTCTTTTTGATGTGTATTTGTTTCTTCTTCTTTGCCCCAGTCGAGATTTCATTAATAATTCTACGAGCAATTCTTACACCATAGCCACTTTGTCAGCCTCATCTGCTTTACTGTCTAAATATACTCTCCAGCCATTCCTGGCTTTTCTTTTGTCCTCACTATCTATAATGGAATACCTAGCCTGCTCTACCTTGTAATTTTATTACTTCATCGAAAACTTTCAACAATCAATTTCTGTCTTTGTCTCTTTTTTTATAGTATCCCAAGTATCATTTGCGTATCCCAAGACTTCTCAACCAACTGACTAATATATGTTCTTAATATCTCACCATTATTCATTAATTGTCTGTTCTTCATTTCTTAAAGTGTCTAAGACTGCAAATGGTTTCCTACATTCAGTTTCAAATGTTTCTTTGTGTTTTTCTTCCAAAAGCTTAGTTGGATCAAACATAGGTATTCTATCTGCCTTTCTGTTGGGTGCTTTCAGTTTTAATTTCAGTGTGGCAATGAGGAGCTGGTGATCATTACCCTTATCTGCACCTCTATAGCTTCTTACGATTCTCAGAGTCCTCCTTCTCTCTTTATTAATGGCCATGTGATCTATTTGATTTTTGTAATTGCCACATGGTGAAGTCCATGTATACTTGTGGATGTTCTTGTGTTAAAAAAGAGTACCTCCGATGACAAGATTGTTTGCTGAACAGAAACATGAAATATGCTCCATTTTCAATTGCAACTTCCCTTGATTATTCTTTCCAACTTTAGCAATGAATTCGCCAATCACAATTTTCATATCTCTCTCTCTAGGATCTCCTATATTATACTCTGCAGTTCTTCATAGTATTCATCTTTCCTTTCTTAAATGGAATCATTTGTTGGTGCTTAGCAAACTATAATACTCACAATGTACTAATTTGACCTGATCTTTGCTAGTAACAATCTACTATTTACAGCTCTCCACTCGGTTAATGTCTTTTCTGTTCATGGTGTCTTCATCAATCCTACCCCTTATCTTCCAACTCCATCTGATCTTCCTGAGTATATATATATATATATATATATATATATATATATATATATATATATATATATATATATATATTGCCTTGGTCTAAAGTTTCTTTACCACTCCCCTTATAACGTGTTTCACTTTGGGCCAAGATGTCCTAACTATAAATTCACTCTCCACTTGCTGTAACTTAACAATCTGATTCATGGTTCTAATAAACCTATTACCTATATAATACCTATTTTCAATTTTCTTTAGTATTTATAAACCGGGAGACTCTTAGCACCCCGCTACACTCGGGACTGGTGGGCCATTCTTCCCATGACTAACTAAATCCATAAAGGATTCATTGGCTAGATACGTCAAAGAATAGCATGTTCCTTGTGATGCACAGTGCCTATCTGACTAAGGCAAGTGACCCATGCCAGTCCATAATAATTTTATTAAGATCAATCACTAGGCATCGGGACTAAAAGCCGAAGAAACAGTTTGTCCATTGCCTTAAACCAATCCATCACCCTGCTGCCAGTGACTTCATCGAGATTTAGGGGGCATTTCCTCTACACCTAAAGCTCTCATTACTGCAACTAATTGCTCATCCGCCTATATGGGAATAGCCATTCGCAAACATGGATTGCTGATATATACTGCCTATTTGCTTATTGGGAAAGTCTTTTAAGATTTTCGGTGATCAATCTATTCTGAAGAAGTGTTTTAATTCTTTCATTATACCTTGTTTTGAGTATTGTTCTCCTGTCTGGTCTTCAACTGCTGATTTTCATCTAAATTTATTGGACAGAAACTTACGGTCTATTAAATCTTATTCCTGATCTAGATGTTAATCTCTGGCTCCATCATTCAATTAGTTCATGATGCATGTTGCATAAGATTTTTCATAACTCTAACCATCCTTTACATTCAGATCTCCCTGGACAAATTTATCCTGTTCGTAATACTAGGTAGGCAGTTAATTCTAATAGCCAAGCCTTCTTCATCATGAGGCTCAATACTACAAAGTATTCTAGAAGATTTATCCCAGCTGTTACCAAGGTGTGGAATGATCTTCCTAATCAGGTAGTTGAATCAGTAGAACTTCAAAAGTTCCAAGTTGCAGCAAATGATTTTATGTTGACCAGGCTGACATGAGTCTTTTTATAGCTTATATATGACATATCTGTTTTTGACGTCATTAACAGTTTATATATGACATATCTATTTTAACGTTGTTACTGTTTTTAGAATGAAATATTGTTAATTTGTTATCATCATTTATTTATTTCCTCATTTCCTTTCCTTACTGGACTAATTTTCCAATTAGGGTTGTAGCTTGGCTAGTAATAATAATAATAATAATAATAATAATAATAATAATAATACCATGGTATATATATATATATATATATATATATATATATATATAATATATATATATATATATATATATAATAAATTAAATATGCATGTACACTATATATATATATATATATATATATATATATATATATATATATATATATATATATATATATATATATATATATATATATATACTGTACATATATATATGTATATATATATATATATATATATATATATATATATATATATATATATATATATATATATATATATATATATATACATATATATATATATATATATATATATATATATATATATATATATATATATATATATATATATATGATATCATCTTTAGTCTATCAGGCTGCAAGCTTTGTAAAGCACTCAACATACTTTGAGATGCACCCAAGATCCCTCAACCTTATGGTTTTCGGATGAAACAGCTGATAGACAGTCTTGATACAGTTAGAACTAAGGGGCTTCCATTTAAGATATCACCAATTGATGGCTCCAAATCTGATGCTGACGTTGGATTTGGATTTTATAGTAATACTTTTAATTGTAGAGGTGCACTTCCTCCTACAGCTTCCATATTTACGGCTGAACTATATAGTATACTATCCGCCATTGAGAAAATAGCGTTACAAGACGAGGCCAATTTACCATTTCTTGTGATGCAAGAAGTGTCCTGTAAGCTTTAGAAGTTTTTGTTCCAATAATTCTTTAGTTTTAAAGATTTTAGAGTGGCTTTTAATTGTTGGTAAGAAAGCTATGACAGTGCGATTTTGCTGGGTTCTGGCACAAGTAGGTGTGTCTGGAAATGAGAAGGCAAATTCACTGGCTAAGAATACTGCAGGCGAGTTGCTACCAAGAGGGTATCCCCTTCCCAGTAATGGGATACTACCGCTAGAGAATTATGGGGTCCTTTGACTAGCCAGACAGTACTACATTGGATCCTTTTCTCTGGTTACGGTGCACTTTCCTTTTGCCTACACATACACCGAATAGTTTGGCCTATTCTTTACAGATTTTCTTCTGTCCTCATACACCTGACAATACTGAGATTACCAAACAATTCTTCTTCTCCCAAGGGGTTAATTACTACACTGTAATTTTTCAGTGACTATTTTCCTTTTGGTATGGGTAGAAGAGACTCTTTAACTATGGTAAGCAGCTCTTCTAGGAGAAGGACACTCCAAAATCAACCCATTGTTCTCTAGTCTTAGGTAGTGCTATAGCCTCTGTACCACGGTCTTCCACTGTCTTGGGTTAGAATTTTCTTTCTTGAGGGTAAACTTGAGCACAATTTTCTTTATAATTTCGCTTCCTCTTGTTTTGTTAGTTTTTATAGTTTATATATAGAAGTATTTATTTTGGTGTAGTTGCTGTTCTTGAAATATTTACTTTTTCCTTCTTTCCTTTCCTTACTGGGCTATTTTCCCTGTTGGGGCCCCTAGGCTTATAGCATCCTGCATTTCAAATTAGGGTTGTAGCTTAGCAAATAATAATAATAATAATAATAATAATAATAATAATAATAATAATAATAATAATAATGATTTTTGCCTACAATTGGGAATTTTATTTATGACAACAGCATTAGGATAGTTTACTTGAAAATAAATGAGAGAAATAAGTAATGTTATATCCCCTAGGAGGTATAACAGAATGCCCCAAAAGTAGGAGACTACTCTATGTCGTCTCCCCATTAGTCACAATCGGCTGACACATGAGTATTTGCTGGCTGGCCAACATCAACCATATTGCGACGACTGTTTGGTACCATTGACTGTAGGGCATTTGTTGACCGAATGCCCCACATATAGAAGTGAAAGAAATGGATATCTGTTTGAGGCTCGAGGTAAGGATGGCAGGCTCATCCTTGCCAAGATTCTTGTACATGATGTGTTTTACCATGCTAGTGGTATTTCTAGCTTTACAACAGAAGCAGGTCTTCTGAAACATATTTAACTTTCAAAATGACATCTTTGCTCAAATGGTTTTAATTGATTACTAATTTTTTTTTACTTATCAACCTTAGATGTCAGGATGACAGAAAACCTCAAATCATATATATATATATATATATATATATATATATATATATATATATATATATATATATATATATATATATATATATATATATATATATATATATATGTATATGTATATGTATATATATATTGGTGTGCTACTATTACTAACACACATTTGGGTTCCCTTCAAATGTCATCTTCAGTGTGTGGTAGATTAGATTTGGTATGTTACATCTTCAAGTAAAGTCTAGGTAAGTTAACTTTAAAATAGTTTATTCTTTAAAAACAGTATTAACATCTCCATCACAGGAGTATAGATGGTTTGGTCGGATGACCATTCTGTATGACATCTCAAAAAGAACTACCACAAATATCCATATTCACGTAAAAGTTTACTTAGTTATCTCAACACTTAATGGATTATAGTAAACACAACATTAATACCGTAAGTTACTTAGTTCCGTTCTCATAGACAACTCTTTCTCACGGGCTTGGTTGTGTTTACTCTTCATGAAAAATGTTACATTGCTGAGGTTTGGCATTCGCATCCTGCTTATGATATGACTATGGCATTTCTCACACTTCTCTTACTTCCACAGTGACCTGTAGGTCATTTGTTTTAAACAAGTAATATATATATATATATATATATATATATATATATATATATATATATATATATATATATATATATATATATATATATATATATATATATATATATATATATATATTACATTAGCTCGGTCAGCTACCTAAATCTTTGAAAATTTAACAATACGTCAAAATATGTTTACTAGGAGTGTGACTGGATATATACAAATATATATATATATATATATATATATATATATATATATATATATATATATATATATATATATATATATATATATATATATATATATATATATATATATATATATATATATATATATATATTATTTTTTTTAACTTTAGCCATAAGCAAATGAGGATGAATGTTCAAATAGGCACATTAAAAAAAAATAAAAATGCATACTTAACAAATATTGTCAAAACAAAGAAAAAACGCATGATAAATACAGATGATATATATGGTACATTGCTAGCAAATGATTATATGGTACCAACAAAAAAAAATACTGATATACATATGATTCGGTAACTTTGTTAAAGAATAGTTGTTACCTTTGTCAAAAATATAGATTAATATAATACGGTAACTAATGAAAATATTTGTTACCTTGGTAAAGATATAATTTTAATGCACAAACACGAATTCCTGGTATGTACACGTACCACGGTTTCGTATATATATATATATATATATATATATATATATATATATATATATATATATATATATATATATATATATATATATATATATATATATATATATATATATATATATATATATATATATATATATATATATATATATATATATGGCTTATATATTTTATTAGATGTCCATAGATTCTTTATTTTAACATTTAGGCTTATATATTTTATTAGGTGCCCAAAAAATGATTTATTTTTTAAATGTTTTTTAAAATGTTTTTTTTTTTAAATGTTTTTTAAAATGCAAATGTTCTATAGTCTCTTCAACTACATATTACTAGCGTACTAACTGCTTTTCGTGCATAACACTTTTCCAAGACAATTTCACTCCTTTGAACGAATGAAGGGGCCAGTTTCAAACGGCTTTAAATTGAATTAAATAAGGAGTTTTGTCTGGACATGGCAAAATGTTCTGTTTGAGCTCCAATTTATTATTCTTTAACCTACGCCAAACAAGGATGTTAACGCCGATAAATATCATCACCGTAACGCTGATTACTGTTAGTAACACATAGAATCGACGTTCTGCATAAGTCGGTGCCGGGTGGTCCATCTCGGTCAATTTCATCAACCGCTTAGCCACACGTGCATTGTATGGGAGAGGTAAAGATGGAATTGTAGTCGACCATGTGAAGTTCGCGAAGTAGGCACGTTCTCTGATGATAGTCTTGATTCCATAAACCATATAATTCGGGGACGTACCGATACAACCATCTGCTGCAACGAAGATTTGGGAATAGGACGTGGATCCGTCCGGGCATGATACATTGAAGCCGGCCTTGTCGCATCGTATCCACGAGCCGTTGTTCAGTCTGCAATTGAACTTATTATCGTCAAAGGGATAAAGCTTTTCCAGACAATTTTCATGTGTATGGGAGAGAGCACCATCTAGCACTATACCTAACTCGCATGAATCCATTGAGTTTATATGGAATTCAAAGGAGTCAGCTGTACATATTTTTTTTATCCATTGCGTCTGAACAGTGAGTTAATTGATTCAAGTCTTTAATGACCGTATATGTTTCCTTGTCTGGGGAAATCAATACATGTCCTGTCAAACTGGATATTACTGGATTTGAGTGATTTGTCATGGAAGTCGGAAATGGTGATATCCTGTAAGATTGCCAGGCATAGGAAGAGTCAAAGGGAATTGTAATCATAATCCTGTGATTTTCAACGCTTACTGTAATTAGGCTGTAATAAAATTCTAACCTACGTGCGTCTAACAAAGGAACATAACCTAATTTCTCCCATCCGTTCTCCACAATTAATGTTAAGTCTCTTATTGGCAACAAATGCGGTGACAGTACACCTTTAGTCGCTAACGTGATAGCTTCCACATAGTCTTTTGATTTCTCAATGAAATTTGCAGTTCTATTATGTATGTGATCTATTTTAGAATCATAATACGTTAACGTTGCCAACAAATCTTCTACTTCCATAATCTGACTGATATTACAAGAATGTTCGTTTACCAAACTCATAATTTGATTGATTGAAGCTAACTGATTCATTAGTTCTGACATAATCAATTCATTTTCATGAGTCAAAAACTCAATTTTCTTATTTTGATTACTAATCTTAAGACGATTGGAAATTCCTAAGCCTAAACTTGCAATAGAACCAAAGATGTTTAGTACAGCAAAAATAAACGGGTTACGTTTCTCAAGATTATCGTGTCCTACTGTCCACATCAAAAGGTCACGAGCCAAAGATTCTGCCTCGTAAGTCTTATTTTGCAAGTCGTCGGATAGCATCTCTGCAACTGTTAGTGTCGATGCAAGTGAACTCTCTGTAATAAAAGGAAAGTGTCTTCTATGCATTTCATTTAATGAAACAGCAAACCTTGAAATGGCGCTCTTTAAGCTAGTGACGTCATTCTCTGGGAGAAAAATTGCTTGCATACGTACTTCAACAACTACGTTACTTGATGTAATAAAAACGTCTTCTTGTCTTTCAACTATAGTGCCATATTTAAAATCTATAATTTTAGTTTTAGAGCTCATCCCACACGAGAAAAATGTCTGAGCGAACCATATCACTCCTAACAATAAAAACTTCATCTTGGAAACCTGTAATGAGAAAAATATATGTAATTACTCCTGTATTAAGAAGAAAAAACTTTTAACATATAATGTTCACAAAAATGAAAAAAGAAATAAAAATCATTCCCTCACTTCTTTCCCTCTTATTTTAATTTCTTATGTGAGCCAATGGTACGATTCTCTCATCAGTGGGTTGGGATACGTTTTGAACTCTAAACTTATTAGCCGTTAATGTTTCCAAAATGTTAAATGGGCCTTCAAACTTAGGTGTTAGTTTATAATTGAGTCCTTTACGTACATTTACCTGTATGTATACATTATCACCCACGGTATATGTTGTATTTAGCTTCGCTATTTTATCATGATTCCTTTTCATTATGATTTGTGATTCTTCTAAATTCTTTCGAAGGATATCAAAACGACTTTTTCTTGCATTTATACATCCTTTTAAAGGATTGGATAGATTAGTTGTAGGCGTTAATACATGGAAAGGCGTTCTAACTGGAGTACTATACAATGCCTCGTGCGGTGACATTTTAATTGACATATGATATGAATGATTCAGAGTACTCAGTACCGCAAGTATTGCAATATCCCAGTTGGGGTCTGATCCCCCTAGTGTTACTCTCAATATATTTAAAACCTTCCTATTCACTCTTTCCACTAGCCCATTCGACTCTGGGTGATATATCATGGTATTTATTTTCTTTATGCTAAGGAATTCACACAATGAGGTAAGAAAGTGATTATTAAATTCTCCACCCGAGTCTGAGATT
Source organism: Palaemon carinicauda (assembly GCF_036898095.1). Classification (NCBI taxonomy): domain Eukaryota; kingdom Metazoa; phylum Arthropoda; class Malacostraca; order Decapoda; family Palaemonidae; genus Palaemon; species Palaemon carinicauda. Next base: position 81,247,236 of record NC_090744.1, on the reverse strand, counting down.
ATCATGTGTGGAATTCCATGTTTACAATTGTAACACTCGTAAAACTTCCTAGTGCATTCAATCGCAGTTTTAGTTTTAAGCGCTATTAGTTCTGTATATCGAGTTAAAGCATCTAAAATTACTAAGAGATGCTTATTTCCTCTGTCTGACTCGTAAAATCCTGTTAATAAATTTAAATGTATCCTTTCAAAGGGTTGATTGGGCACGGGATAAGCCCCTAGGCTGACAGGTGTTTTTGTATGCCCTTTGTTTTCCTGACAAGTGCGACAATTAGCTATGTGTTTTTTTATATCTGTAAGCATCGTATGCCAATAAAACAATGATTTGGCTTCCTGTGACATTAATGAGAACCCCGGGTGTCCATGCAATGGATTTGCATGCAACCAATTTAGGACAGTGGAAATAAGTGAGATTGGTACCACTACCTGGTCGTTAGTTACATGTGGTGTATTGTGGGTTTTCCTTCTCACGGTTCTACACAGAATATTGTCTTTGATTATATAATTCTGCTGCTTATACTTTATATATTCTTTTCCTTATGATTGCCTTTCAAAGTATTTATAATTTTTTCTAATTTCTGATCTTTTCTTTGCTCAGTCTGTAATAATTCAGCACTCCACCCCAGATCTTCTTGTTCAGATATCGTTTTAACAATAGGCATGGATGTTGATATATCTATTAATTCGGCTAAAGGCTCCGTACAAGATGACACAGGGTTGCGTGATAATGCATCAGCAATGATATTTGCTTTCCCAGGTAAGTACCCGATTCTCGCGCCAAAGTCTTGAATGATCAAATGCCACTGAGTTCGTTTGGGGCTGTGGCTGGAGCCTTTAAAGAAGTCGGTTAGTGGTTTATGATCAGTAAGAACCTTAACAGGATAACCGTATATTATGAACTTAAAATGCACTAGTGAATTAACATTAGCTAGCCCTTCCTTGTCTATTACAGCATACTTACTTTCGGAAGTTCTCAGTTTTCGAGAATAGAAAGCTATCGGGAAAAATTGTTTTTCATATTGCTGAAGCAATACCCCACCTACTCCTAAGTCTGAGGCGTCTGTTGCAATGAAGAATTCCTTACCTAAGTCAGGAAATTTTAAGATAGGAGAACTACACAGTTCATCTTTCAAGGTATTAAACACCTGTTGATGCTGCTCAGACCATATGATATCTACGCCCTTCTTCGTAAGATCAGTTAAGGGAGCGGCTATTATTGAATAATTGTGTATAAAACGCCTGTAATGTCCCCTACAACCCAGAAATTGCTGTATTCCCTTGAATACAGCATCGGAAAGTTACGGATAGCCGTCACCTTATCATGGACTACTTTAAGAACTTGGCTTGACACCGCAAAACCTAAATAGACTAATTCTGTTTTGAAAAATTCACACTTACTAATCTTTTCCCTTAAGTTATGTTGTCTTAGTCTCTGTAGTACTAGTTCTAATTTACGTAGATGTTCTTCTAAGGTGGTGGAAAAGATTACAAGGTCGTCCATATAGGCATGCAATATATCCCCTAGCAAGTCTCCAAACACTATGTTAATCATTCTTGTAAATGTTATGGGAGCACAACGTAAACCAAAAGGCATCCATAAAAATTCATAATGTCCCCTGGCTGTGCTGAAGGCTGTGTATGGGATACTATTTTCTTCTAATGATATCTGTTGAAAGCCTTTAAGTCCAAACTGGTAAAATATTTATTCTAACCTAACAAAGATAAAATATCGTCAGTACATGGCACTGGGAATTGATCAGGGATCCTCTCCTCATTTAGGCGAAGGAAGTCTATGCAGATACGCCATGTTCGATCTTTTTTCGGTACAACTATTAATGGAAAATTATAAGGGCTGTTCGATTTCCTAATGACTCCTTCTTCTAGCATTTTACCTACTTCATCATTTATTTCATTCTGGAATTTCATAGGGAGTCTGTACGAGGGTACATAGATAATTTTCTGCTTGTCCTTTAACCTTATTTGATGCTCGATCACATCTGTTTTTCCTAAGGATCCATCCGCAGTGGAAAAAACGTCATGATATTCAGTTAAAAGCCCAAAAAATTTCTGCTGAATTTCTTTGTCTTGAATGTCTTCATTGATTTTATTTTTAATAGATTGCAAAAGGGATTCCTCCGCAACTGATTGAGCGTGATTGATTCCAGCAACGGTAAGAATACGATGTTTATAAACTTCTACATCCAAGATATGTTGATTTTTGTGAATTACTAAAGTGGTATTTAAATGATTACAGACTGCAATATTACATTGTTGATGTGAGTCTACTGTATAAATAGCTTGTGTGACAGACAATCCGTTAGTTTTCAAAGTGTCGGAAAGGATTAATATTTCAGATCCCGGTAATGTTTTCTTTATTTACACTATTAAATTTGAAGTTACGTTCGGCTCGATAGATTGCATGCAAGATGATATTACGGGTGAACGAGAATTCTGTTGGGTCGCGTATATTATTTCTTTATTAGTGAGACAAGTTATTGGTTCTTCAACGTACGTCACTGTTTTATTTGTCGTCTCCTTTTTATCCAAAACTGATTTTAAGGTATTAGAAGACTTATAGAATTTTCCTTTGATATACACGCCGTGCTTGGCACGGGCCAAGATAATGTTTTGATTACCCATAGACGGGTATCCTATAATTACAGCTGGATACATATCAATGTTTTGTACAACAACAAATGTATCGGCAAACGTGTGCTTACCGACCTTGAACTGAACATGAGTTACGCCTATTACATTTAATTCATTATTTTCTATACCCGACAGCCTTACTCCGGACTTTTCTATTGGGAAGTTCGAAAACAACAAATAATGTGTCCTCAAATCTATGATATTACGTGGACTACCAGAGTAAAAAAATAATGAAAAAAGGACCGGTGTTCTAAATTTACAGCATATAATGTTGGTCGTAACTCCTTTTGGGTTATTATTGTAAGAATTTGTTGCAAATCTACGGGAGCATGCACTGATTTATTTAATTCGGCCGTGTGTTTCATAGGAAATTCTATTGCCTCACAATGATCTGATAAAACATTAAATGGATTATTCAATACTACTGATGTTGACATGAATGACCTTGACCCAACATCACTCTCTTCCCCACTGGAGTTAATTATGTGGTATTTGCTTTGCTCTGCATATTCTGAAAATTAGTCTGACCTTGCGAGTTCTGGTTTAACGACCCAGGATCAGCGTTATTCGAGGAAATGTTTGTTTGTTTTTTTATTCTGAACTACATTGATGTTTGGCTGTTTTTTCTTATTGAAATGAGGATTTTTCTTTTTATTTCCATATGGAACTGACTGTGGAATTAACTGTGTATTTCTAGGATTCTGTTGTGTCTTACGCGAGTAGCACTGACTATATGAATGAGTCGAACTATTATGTAACGAACAGAACCTCGTTCTGCAGTCCGCAATCAAGTGACCTTGACGTTCGTAATTATAACACGTCATTCCTGCAACTTGACTATTATTAACTACGTTTACTTGTTGCGGCTTTGTTTTATTCTTTGCAAAAACTTGTGTAAACTCGGGATCAAGATCAGGACACTTAGACATAAGTTTCTTTATCTGTTTATATACATCCAATTCCATACTTGCTGGAGTTAACTTTTTATCAAAACACCGCACTAAAGCTTCAGGCAACATAAGTGTCATGCAAGTTAAATACATTAATCGTAAGAAATCTTTCACGGAGATGTTATCTCTAGTAACCCAAGTGGAATTACCTAAAATATCTTGATATTCGTTAAGCCTATCGGCTATGAGAGCTGCTCTCTCAATAACATTAAGCCGAGTCATAGTGGCTTGATTAAGTGTATTTCTTAATGTTAAAACTACATCTAAGGCTTCCTCACCTCCATAGACCGCACGTAGCCTAACTTTGAAATCATACCAGGTAACTGCTTCTTGAAATGAAACACCCCTCAAATACGCACTTGCATCTCCTTTAGAAAAGTCTATAAAACTTTTAGCTTCTTGTAATTGTACAAATGGGTCTATAATCTGTTTAGCACTTAAATGGGCATCGACGGATGAAATCCATGACTCCACATACTGAGGCAAGAACCCATTAACCCGACCTTGAAAAGGAAGGATTACAGAGCGAGCATTTACTAGTATCACAATGGGAGGGGGGTTACCATGTCCTGGGGCTGAGTTACTCGGTCCAGGGGTGGGGCTCACAGGGAGCGTCATGTTTACTGTATTTCTTTTTCTTTCTCTACGACTCCTTGCAATCCTATCAAAATATCTATATGAATACAGACGTCCACTGCGTAAACGCATAAGCACTAAATGATAAAGATTATAACAAAATCCCCTAAAACAATGATACTAATACAAAGATATTTCCCGAGAACTTCTGAAAGAAAAC
>NC_090744.1:81221847-81239842 GCF_036898095.1 Palaemon carinicauda | reverse complement strand
CGTATTTATGACAGCTTGGGTCTTGGATGTCGTCTTTAAGAAAAACGTTTGCAAGGTGAACATTAAAAACAAAGCTTATATTCAGCACGAGCTGAAGGATGTCAGGGGGATTATAGCAACATGACAAGTTGTCAAGGCAAGAATTAAATTTACGGTTTAAATTTAAAGCATGGGATTGACCGAAAATATGTTGCTGAATGACGTGGCAAAAATAATAAATGCTTACACTTGTGCCATATAAAAGTGAATGAAAATAATGAATGGCGTTCAATGTACCGTTATCCTTAAGCAAATTGATTTGTAAACAGGCTCTAAGCTCCGGTGCTAGGTCTACCTGTGTGACCTTCACTAAATCCGCCGTCAGTGCACAAGGTTCATTTCTGACTGCTAAGGTCTTAACCTTGCGATCACGCAGCTCCTTCTGAGAGCGAGTTTCAGATTTTGACGTGGATATTTTAGCGTCAACACGGGTAGGAGCGGAAGTTACTGGCTTAAAGATAGGACGATCAGGCAACGTGGGCACTGGTCCATGGAATGGTACGGTAACTACGGTTTTAGTTATTGAATTTACAACCGGTACAGGCCTCTGCTGGCCATCACGCACACGGTTAAGTTGTGTGGTATTTGAGCTACCACTTGGGGGGTCTATGTTAAGACGATGAATGGTATTTCCTCCGGGACGGACTGTCACCGGCGGCAAAGACAAAGGGGGTTGAGGGTGATCATACGCTGGTGGCTTAAGGTTTGGAGATGAAGGCAGAGCAGGTGGGGCTGACACAAAATTACTAATTGTATGCCGTGTTGGCAACATAGTATTGAAATGAGATGATTGAACAGGTTGGGGTTTTAATGCAAAATTAATTACATTGTGCTTTACTGCCAAGACATTAAAAGGATCAACTAGGGGATCGTTAATAAAATTTTCAACGGGACGTGTCACTGAAGGGGTCGTCTTCGTTGAAGAAAAAGACTGATTAGGATTAATTATTAAATTGGGATGAGCCAAGAGGCTGTTGAATGCAATTTCAACTTTACTCGAACAGGCAGCAAGCACTGGATAATTTAATTTGACAATAGGATGGCCGTAATGACGTCTCCAAAAATTCTTGTAATTAAAAAGTTCATCTCTTACTTTACCAATAAGGTTTTTAAAATGATTTACGGCTTCTGAACCCATGCTGGGAAAATCTACAGAAGCAAGAGCATGAAGTGCTAGGTCTGCGTCCTCACACACAAAGGTGAACGTCAACTCCTGTTCCTTAAGCCTAGCGTTAATCTCCTCGGGGCTAAGCGTTTCCGCCTTAGGCGGTGAAGGGTTGTTTACGTTAAACATGAAGTCCGCCATCTTGGATTGACCACGTTTGATGAACGGATTCGTAAAACAAAACAAAGGGTAACTGAATTTTCAAAAGAAATGTAAAAATGAAACTTTAAACATTTACTAGCGTGGCAATTGAATATTTAAATTTACTCATGATGAGAAAAAATGGTTGAATGACAACACAAAGGTAAATAACAAAACTACTTTAAAATTCAAATTGACTGGGGCCTAACAAAGCAGACGATGCCCAGGTCACGTGACGTTAAACACTTTACTAAAATGAATTATATACGCACGTGGCGATACTGACTAATTAATTTACTTTAAAGTAGAACATATTAGAAAGCACATGGGCTTATGAATGCAAAAAGGGTAAGTTAAAAGTGAAAATAACAGGTTGAGGCTGACACTGTTGTGACGATTTCACAATTACGGGTGCACTAAGGCGACCACTGAACTATTCAAAATGTAGATTGGCGCACAAGGCAGCGACTTAGATTTTAAAGTGCACTCTCTTGGAGGCTAAACAATATGAAATTTCCCTCACGCGGAGGTAAAACAAAAATATCCTCGCTAAAGGACAAAAACAATATTTCCTCGCTAAAGGAAATTAAATTAACTACACGCAGTAATTTACTTACGGTAGCAAACAATTACGAACCCTTAGTTTGGGCTGTAAACAAGATCCGCCATCTCGGAACAAACACGTGGAATGAAACGGACTTGGGGTTAAGTTTCTACGTTACTCGTAAGAAGACTTAAAATTATGTTACGCCAATTCGCTCGGTAGGACAAGGACACGTGCTAGGTATACGGGAACATTAGTTAGAAAAGTTAAGGTTGGTTAGGGAAGGTAAACGACACAAAGGAAGGTAGACCAAGGTACAAAATGTTACAAATTAGATGCTTAGCTAGCAAAATTAGTTGACAGGACGAGTACACCGGTGCTCTAGCTGAGCAGTAATCACGGGCGTCTGAACAACAAAAACCTTAGTTCAAGTAGCTTAGAACTTTCTGGTATAAGTGGATTCCGCCACACGTGGGTGAACGGATCCGAGACAAAGTGAAGTTCCTACGACAAATTCTAGTCTTTCTGTAGAGAACATTCAAGCAACAAATTAACCTGGTTACGTAGTTCTTTCCTTAAACACGTGGTCGATACAAAAAGATCATGATGATTACAAATTTCTCTTCCCAATTAAAGTCTGGGCATTACACATTCGACAAACTGGCTGTGTGCGTGTGGGTAAGTGATATAGCGAGTTACTATATGCTTAATCAAGCTGATTAATTACGTTAATGCTTCACAAGTCAAAGGTAAAAGATCCGGTTCGAAGGACCACTCGTGTGGAGAATTTTTTAATGGTTGTGTTCTGAGTGGGAACTTAGTCCGGGAAAGTCTCCTTATAACAGTTACATAAAGTTCAACAGGGGAGGATATGAGCACTTACTCTCGGGGCACAAACACCCTGCTAATACTTTACTGTCACAATTCACTAACCATCACTCTAAATACAAAAGGGGGAAATTTTACTGTCCAGAGGCCGAAGCACTCCACACGTAGGATTAACAATAATTTATGGCCTACTCTAGCTTTGTCAGGTCTATAGTCATCTCATTCTCAGGCTCTGTTCCGGCTCCGTCCCAGCTACCCCAATGAAATGCTGGACAGTTATTTTACGTTAATGTAAGGTAGACAAATTCCAAAATGGGAGCAGTGATGTAAAGTAGTTTAAAAGTTTAAAGATAAGGATCTTTACCTTCGAAGCAAATATTAATGCAAAGTACCTCGCTGTTACCACCTATAGACTTACTCTTTAAATATTGGGTATTTTGTCCCGGAATCAACTATTCATTTCACACATTAAAATAAATGAGGGAGCAAAAATACTAAGGAGGTTTGATTAACCTAATATTGATTTATTCACAAATTTACATTGAAACAAAACGGACATCTTAACAAAGACAAAATGGAATCATAAAAATGCAATTCAAAATGATGAAAATTAGTTAGTTAGACACGTGGTCTGCAACAATCAAAATCAAAATGGGGTCTGGCACGTGGCCCACGTGACCCAGAGACTATGCTAGTCTCCAAGCAAGAAATAATAATGGAAAAATATTTACACACAATCCCACCGCACACAGTCCGAATATTGTAATTAGCCAGGTACCCTATCAAATTAAAATTAGTCTAAGCTAATAAAAAATGGGGGAAAACTAAATGGCCATTGATGTAGTACCTGCACTCCTTTGAAGTTTAGTCCTATGCCCGTGATAGCTGTTGACCTGGTTGTCGCACTAATTTCTTGCCTGGCTCACCCCAAGAATTCTCACTGTAGCTGTAACTAGGTACATCAGGGTCCTCTTCTTCTCAATCTCTCCGACCGGCAGCAACCTTTTGTGAGTCGAGTTTTGGGAGAGAGAGTGGGGTGAGCCAGAAGTGGCCGGGTTCAATGACCGGGCAGGTCAGCAGGCCAGGGCAGCTCCTCGTAGAATGTGGTCGACACTACGGTCGAAGAGATCACCTGGCTTCACCTTTCCAGACAGGTGAGGAGCTCGATGCGCATGGTAATCCATTGGGGATGCCATATCGGGACTTCAGGACAGGGCAATATTTTCTTGCAAGGAGTGCAGAGGAGGCAGGATTTTGTACTAAATACTCAGATAAATCTTGCTGCTCTGAGGGAGGTTATATATACAACAATCCTACCTAATCTGGCTTGCTAAAAATTAATATTTAAAATGATTAATTAGCAATGGACTGGTACGATGGGCATACATCTTAAAATTAACAAACCTTAATTGGTATTGAGAAATATAAGATGCATTAATTTAGCATTATTGGAATTTGTATCAAAAAGGCAGTTTATGAATTTAATCTCGACCCATGTAGTTAAGGAAAGAACCAACATACGCCGGGGTTACCACTAAGGCCATCTGTTGTGCGTATCTACGCTGTGACGTCACGAGCTTGGCGTGCGCCACTGTCAACAAGTTTAGATTAGTCTTCCCTATATTTCGTTAAAGAAAACTAGATGTAGGAGAGAATTTTAAGGGGTAGCTATAGTATTAGTAGAAGAGAGCTAAAAATACGATTAAAAGAAGAAGAGTGAAGAAAATTCTTCACACCCTGGGGATAAAGGGGAGAAAAAGGGAGAGGGGTTAGTTCCGGCAAATGTGATTCAACTACTTGTTAGTATGAGTGAGATAAGGATACTGGCTGAATGAAGAGTGAAGTTGTTCTTCACATCAACGTCCGTTTAAAGTTAACAAAACGCTGTCAACGTTAATTGAAATCAATTGAATCAAAAGTTATGCTTTCACGCGAATTTGGGGAAAATTGAACCACGCAGGCAATGCTTCACGGAAGCGTTAAGTTAAGCATATGATCAGTTTTAACTTTAAACGTACGATGCAATAATAACAGAACGATTAAAAGTACTCAATTCTTCCCACCCTAGGGGTACGGATAGAGCAAACAAAACGTAAGCCAATTACGGTCGATTTCAGCAACAAGTTAGGCCAAATGACAAATTAAAAATTATGGGGGTGAGTCCCAATCCCGGTCTGACACCCAACGTTTTACATGAAATGGTTTTACAAAGAAAATTACTGGCGTAATGAAAACTTTGTATTCATCGCCTGACAAAAGGAGAAAAGTTACTTCCTTCTCGGCGTTTAAAGGTGAAAATTTGCTTGACACTAGCCTGAATGATAAATCGAGATGAACTAGGTCTATGGGGACATCGTATTTATGACAGCTTGGGTCTTGGATGTCGTCTTTAAGAAAAACGTTTGCAAGGTGAACATTAAAAACAAAGCTTATATTCAGCACGAGCTGAAGGATGTCAGGGGGATTATAGCAACATGACAAGTTGTCAAGGCAAGAATTAAATTTACGGTTTAAATTTAAAGCATGGGATTGACCGAAAATATGTTGCTGAATGACGTGGCAAAAATAATAAATGCTTACACTTGTGCCATATAAAAGTGAATGAAAATAATGAATGGCGTTCAATGTACCGTTATCCTTAAGCAAATTGATTTGTAAACAGGCTCTAAGCTCCGGTGCTAGGTCTACCTGTGTGACCTTCACTAAATCCGCCGTCAGTGCACAAGGTTCATTTCTGACTGCTAAGGTCTTAACCTTGCGATCACGCAGCTCCTTCTGAGAGCGAGTTTCAGATTTTGACGTGGATATTTTAGCGTCAACACGGGTAGGAGCGGAAGTTACTGGCTTAAAGATAGGACGATCAGGCAACGTGGGCACTGGTCCATGGAATGGTACGGTAACTACGGTTTTAGTTATTGAATTTACAACCGGTACAGGCCTCTGCTGGCCATCACGCACACGGTTAAGTTGTGTGGTATTTGAGCTACCACTTGGGGGGTCTATGTTAAGACGATGAATGGTATTTCCTCCGGGACGGACTGTCACCGGCGGCAAAGACAAAGGGGGTTGAGGGTGATCATACGCTGGTGGCTTAAGGTTTGGAGATGAAGGCAGAGCAGGTGGGGCTGACACAAAATTACTAATTGTATGCCGTGTTGGCAACATAGTATTGAAATGAGATGATTGAACAGGTTGGGGTTTTAATGCAAAATTAATTACATTGTGCTTTACTGCCAAGACATTAAAAGGATCAACTAGGGGATCGTTAATAAAATTTTCAACGGGACGTGTCACTGAAGGGGTCGTCTTCGTTGAAGAAAAAGACTGATTAGGATTAATTATTAAATTGGGATGAGCCAAGAGGCTGTTGAATGCAATTTCAACTTTACTCGAACAGGCAGCAAGCACTGGATAATTTAATTTGACAATAGGATGGCCGTAATGACGTCTCCAAAAATTCTTGTAATTAAAAAGTTCATCTCTTACTTTACCAATAAGGTTTTTAAAATGATTTACGGCTTCTGAACCCATGCTGGGAAAATCTACAGAAGCAAGAGCATGAAGTGCTAGGTCTGCGTCCTCACACACAAAGGTGAACGTCAACTCCTGTTCCTTAAGCCTAGCGTTAATCTCCTCGGGGCTAAGCGTTTCCGCCTTAGGCGGTGAAGGGTTGTTTACGTTAAACATGAAGTCCGCCATCTTGGATTGACCACGTTTGATGAACGGATTCGTAAAACAAAACAAAGGGTAACTGAATTTTCAAAAGAAATGTAAAAATGAAACTTTAAACATTTACTAGCGTGGCAATTGAATATTTAAATTTACTCATGATGAGAAAAAATGGTTGAATGACAACACAAAGGTAAATAACAAAACTACTTTAAAATTCAAATTGACTGGGGCCTAACAAAGCAGACGATGCCCAGGTCACGTGACGTTAAACACTTTACTAAAATGAATTATATACGCACGTGGCGATACTGACTAATTAATTTACTTTAAAGTAGAACATATTAGAAAGCACATGGGCTTATGAATGCAAAAAGGGTAAGTTAAAAGTGAAAATAACAGGTTGAGGCTGACACTGTTGTGACGATTTCACAATTACGGGTGCACTAAGGCGACCACTGAACTATTCAAAATGTAGATTGGCGCACAAGGCAGCGACTTAGATTTTAAAGTGCACTCTCTTGGAGGCTAAACAATATGAAATTTCCCTCACGCGGAGGTAAAACAAAAATATCCTCGCTAAAGGACAAAAACAATATTTCCTCGCTAAAGGAAATTAAATTAACTACACGCAGTAATTTACTTACGGTAGCAAACAATTACGAACCCTTAGTTTGGGCTGTAAACAAGATCCGCCATCTCGGAACAAACACGTGGAATGAAACGGACTTGGGGTTAAGTTTCTACGTTACTCGTAAGAAGACTTAAAATTATGTTACGCCAATTCGCTCGGTAGGACAAGGACACGTGCTAGGTATACGGGAACATTAGTTAGAAAAGTTAAGGTTGGTTAGGGAAGGTAAACGACACAAAGGAAGGTAGACCAAGGTACAAAATGTTACAAATTAGATGCTTAGCTAGCAAAATTAGTTGACAGGACGAGTACACCGGTGCTCTAGCTGAGCAGTAATCACGGGCGTCTGAACAACAAAAACCTTAGTTCAAGTAGCTTAGAACTTTCTGGTATAAGTGGATTCCGCCACACGTGGGTGAACGGATCCGAGACAAAGTGAAGTTCCTACGACAAATTCTAGTCTTTCTGTAGAGAACATTCAAGCAACAAATTAACCTGGTTACGTAGTTCTTTCCTTAAACACGTGGTCGATACAAAAAGATCATGATGATTACAAATTTCTCTTCCCAATTAAAGTCTGGGCATTACACATTCGACAAACTGGCTGTGTGCGTGTGGGTAAGTGATATAGCGAGTTACTATATGCTTAATCAAGCTGATTAATTACGTTAATGCTTCACAAGTCAAAGGTAAAAGATCCGGTTCGAAGGACCACTCGTGTGGAGAATTTTTTAATGGTTGTGTTCTGAGTGGGAACTTAGTCCGGGAAAGTCTCCTTATAACAGTTACATAAAGTTCAACAGGGGAGGATATGAGCACTTACTCTCGGGGCACAAACACCCTGCTAATACTTTACTGTCACAATTCACTAACCATCACTCTAAATACAAAAGGGGGAAATTTTACTGTCCAGAGGCCGAAGCACTCCACACGTAGGATTAACAATAATTTATGGCCTACTCTAGCTTTGTCAGGTCTATAGTCATCTCATTCTCAGGCTCTGTTCCGGCTCCGTCCCAGCTACCCCAATGAAATGCTGGACAGTTATTTTACGTTAATGTAAGGTAGACAAATTCCAAAATGGGAGCAGTGATGTAAAGTAGTTTAAAAGTTTAAAGATAAGGATCTTTACCTTCGAAGCAAATATTAATGCAAAGTACCTCGCTGTTACCACCTATAGACTTACTCTTTAAATATTGGGTATTTTGTCCCGGAATCAACTATTCATTTCACACATTAAAATAAATGAGGGAGCAAAAATACTAAGGAGGTTTGATTAACCTAATATTGATTTATTCACAAATTTACATTGAAACAAAACGGACATCTTAACAAAGACAAAATGGAATCATAAAAATGCAATTCAAAATGATGAAAATTAGTTAGTTAGACACGTGGTCTGCAACAATCAAAATCAAAATGGGGTCTGGCACGTGGCCCACGTGACCCAGAGACTATGCTAGTCTCCAAGCAAGAAATAATAATGGAAAAATATTTACACACAATCCCACCGCACACAGTCCGAATATTGTAATTAGCCAGGTACCCTATCAAATTAAAATTAGTCTAAGCTAATAAAAAATGGGGGAAAACTAAATGGCCATTGATGTAGTACCTGCACTCCTTTGAAGTTTAGTCCTATGCCCGTGATAGCTGTTGACCTGGTTGTCGCACTAATTTCTTGCCTGGCTCACCCCAAGAATTCTCACTGTAGCTGTAACTAGGTACATCAGGGTCCTCTTCTTCTCAATCTCTCCGACCGGCAGCAACCTTTTGTGAGTCGAGTTTTGGGAGAGAGAGTGGGGTGAGCCAGAAGTGGCCGGGTTCAATGACCGGGCAGGTCAGCAGGCCAGGGCAGCTCCTCGTAGAATGTGGTCGACACTACGGTCGAAGAGATCACCTGGCTTCACCTTTCCAGACAGGTGAGGAGCTCGATGCGCATGGTAATCCATTGGGGATGCCATATCGGGACTTCAGGACAGGGCAATATTTTCTTGCAAGGAGTGCAGAGGAGGCAGGATTTTGTACTAAATACTCAGATAAATCTTGCTGCTCTGAGGGAGGTTATATATACAACAATCCTACCTAATCTGGCTTGCTAAAAATTAATATTTAAAATGATTAATTAGCAATGGACTGGTACGATGGGCATACATCTTAAAATTAACAAACCTTAATTGGTATTGAGAAATATAAGATGCATTAATTTAGCATTATTGGAATTTGTATCAAAAAGGCAGTTTATGAATTTAATCTCGACCCATGTAGTTAAGGAAAGAACCAACATACGCCGGGGTTACCACTAAGGCCATCTGTTGTGCGTATCTACGCTGTGACGTCACGAGCTTGGCGTGCGCCACTGTCAACAAGTTTAGATTAGTCTTCCCTATATTTCGTTAAAGAAAACTAGATGTAGGAGAGAATTTTAAGGGGTAGCTATAGTATTAGTAGAAGAGAGCTAAAAATACGATTAAAAGAAGAAGAGTGAAGAAAATTCTTCACATATATACATATATATATATATATATATATATATATATATATATATATATATATATATATATATATATATATATATATATATATATATATATATATATATATATATATATATATATATATATATATATATATATATATATATATATATATACCTGTATATATATATAAAGGAAAAGAGAGAGAGAGAGAGAGAGAGAGAGAGAGAGAGAGAGAGAGAGAGAGAGAGAGAGAGAGAGAGAGAGAGAGAGAGAGGACTTGTAGCTGGTGTTTACAAAAGATTTTTCAGTCAAGACATAATAATTGCAAAACTAATCATCAATAATTTTTGTCACCAAGTTGTTCGCGAGAAGGGTATAGTAAAAAACACGGCAAATATAAGTTATAATCATTATAGTCATAAAACTAAGATCAGATCGTGCGATACTATATTTAATTTGTGTTCATATCTATATTTTTGTGTTTCCCTGGCCATCACCCATCATACAGCTCAAACAAATAGTACTTCCCCCGCCCATCACCCTGCCCCTTCCTGGCGTCCTCCCCTAGGCCGTCACCCTACCCCCCCCCCCCCCCCGCCCCCTGCCCGTGGTCCTCCCTCATAACTACCAAACTCTTCTACACCTGAAGTTCTGGATTCTATAGATATTGGGGATGACAATTGGGGACCGGAGACGACAGGATATTTGGATTTGACTGTACATTAAAGTTATTAAGTCAACAAAAAACTAGGTATTCTATAACGCATTACCTAACAGTCGAATCAGAACATTTAATTTTGGTTTCAAAACATTGTTTTTAGATCAATAATTGCTGAAAGTACTTTGTTTTTAGATCAATAATTGCTGAAAGTACTCCAACCTAAAATAGTCTTCTTGATATTTTTGGGCTCAGGCCATGTCGTGCTGATGGAAGGGTTCCTAAAGGTAGCCTTGTAATATTTGCTATAGTGATACTCCCATAGAATTAAAACCAAAGGTCCCAACTCCTGGCACGAGCATCCAATAAAGGATGTCGTATAATATCAGGGGATGTATTTTTAGATACGACACATGGCAATCTTCACCCCGAATAGATTTAACACTTTGATGTAATGGGGAAGAGTGGCAAAAAGGAAGGGGTGCTGTTCTACGTAACTGGTGGATCCCCTTCCCTACTACTACTGTTACTACATTCCTATTCTTGTAGCCTGTCAAGAGTGTGTGTGATCTCCCCTAGTCCGGTGTTTTTCAAGTTTAGGAATTTTTCTCATCATGCAATAATCAGCATCTTCGTCATCTGGAAAGTTGAGTATTCATCTTTCCTTTGTGTAATCTTGGTCTCACTTTTCACAGTTAAATTAATTAATTTGAGTGTGTTTTGGTGAGCATTGCTGATGCCGGAGGCAGCCATTTAATGACTGCTGTCGCCACTTATATTATTGTATATTATCTAGATAGTCTGGCGACCCTTTCCCAGTTTTACGTTAATATGTTAGTTATTTAGACAATTTATATAAGATGTGATATTGCATGCATGATTTTAACTTATTAAGTTATTAATCAACTTTGCTTTAATGTATTCGTGCCGGAGCCCCAGTGGTACTCGGCCTTTGCCGGGGCTCCTACCGGAGCATAATTACCTTTGCTCGTATATACGTTTGTAAAGTGTTTTCCCCGGTTTAGCCTCCGTATTTATCCTTTCTTTTCAATTCTGATGAGTTTATATATTCTCTCAAATCTATGGAGTATTCCAGATAAGTTCTGGGTGGGAGCCAGAATCTTCCTTCTATTGGAACTTTCACTGTTGAAGGTAGATTGTAATTGGATATCTAGTCCTCTGATACTTCCCGCTATGATGTCCTTTCATGATAGTGGGAAATCCTCCTACTTTAATCTTTCTCTCTTTCTTTTGGTTAGCACTATCAGGTGCTAGTCTACTGCCGGCAGTTATTGCCGGCAGTCTACTGAATATAATTATACAGCAGTATATATGTTTTCTAACATACCCTGTGTTCCCTATGGCAGACAATTGTAGAGACCACAATCTTTTATTGAGGTTGAATAATTCCTCAACACCCAGATGGTTTTCCTTGATCATCTGGGATTTACTATTCCCGATCTGTATTAATACAGTACTACAGGTGGATGATGTTGGTATAAACTACTTATTAGCACTAACTCTAGTTTCTAGAGTTTCTCTCCCTTGTAACCTTCCCTATAAGGGAAACTTAATATTAATACAGACGTAGGTCTCAACATAGTCTGGGAATAGAATTCACTTATCTATGGAGTATTCCAGATAAGTTCTTTCCCTCCATGAGTGGTGCCGCCGGCATAGGCAGCCGTCTCTGTCTCTCCTCATTACTGTCGAGTAGAACGATGTTCTTCCTGCCTCCGGCTTTTAGACAGACAGTGACACACTCAGGGTGCCCTTATCTTGCCGACGGCAGAGTCGTCAGCACGAGAAGTCATACTTCCCAGTCCACTGTTTTGAGAAGGGTGACATGGTCTGCCGCCGCCTCTTTCGACAATGAACTATAAGACCCTTGCCCCTCCCCCTCTGTCGTCTTGTGACAGCATGTCGTCACTAGACTCTTTCGCTGGTATTCTGAAAATCCCCCTGGCTTGCTGGGACGGTTGTGTTACTGGCAGGTGTTCTGCCGGTGGCAGTTAGACCCTTCTTCTCGCTGCTGCCTTCTCCCTGACTTTCCTTCCTTGATAGGAAGTTGATAAGAATGAGGGAGGGCTGAGACGTCTTCTGACGGCCGTCGGCATGAAACCTGATATACTTTGAAAGTCCACAGCTCTCTCTTGAGTTGCCATTTGCATTCTTTAGCCACCAGCTTTATTGCCAGCGGCAGGCTAGTATGCAGATGGGTGGGAGCCAGAATCTTCCTTCTATTGGAACTTTCACTGTTGAAGGTAGATTGTAATTGGATATATAGTCCTCTGATACTTCCCGCTATGATGTCCTTTCATGATAGTGGGAAATCCTCTTTCTTTAATCTTTCTCTCTTTCTTTTGGTTAGCACTATCAGGTGCTAGCCTACTGTCGGCAGTTATTGCCGGCAGTCTACTGAATATAATTATACAGCAGTATATATGTTTTCTAACATACCCTGTGTTCCCTATGGCAGACAATTGTAGAGACCACAATCTTTTATTGAGGTTGAATAATTCCTCAACACCCAGATGGTTTTCCTTGATCATCTGGGATTTACTATTCCCGATCTGTATTAATTCAGTACTACAGGTGGATGATGTTGGTATAAACTACTTATTAGCACTAACTCTAGTTTCTAGAGTTTCTCTCCCTTGTAACCTTCCCTATAAGGGAAACTTAATATTAATACAGATGTAGGTCTCAACATAGTCTGGGAATAGAATTCACTCGGATATGTGTCTTTTCTTATTTCCCTTCAAGCTTACTATCCCAAGCTACCATATACGATAATGATTACTATTGTTATTATATTATGCATGCTTTATATAGCACTGATATACAAGACATTATACTCATGAAATATTTCTTATTCTTTACTGGTTGATCCTGGGGAGAAATGTAGAGCGATGTTCTCCAACTACAAGGGGAGGGACTTCTATGGCCACAAAAAGTGTAAGTCTCATGCCCCTTGCTGTGTCATCACAGGAGTCCTGAAGTATTGGGACCCGAAAGGTTGCACCATCTGCTCGACGTTGCTAACCAACGATTTCGGCGAAGCCCCTTTAGTTATCCTAGAGACTAGGGACACAGCGAGGGATACCCTTCGCAAGTGGGTAAGGGGATTCCAGAAGAACTCCCCGGGACCATACCTACCCAACGACTCTCTGAGGTGTATATTGTTCCCCAAGGCTCTTCCTAGCGCGGTGGTGTCCCAGGAACAGCTTCAGTCTCCCTTCATTCAGCTGAAGGTTGACTCTGACACCAATGGGACCGTAGAGGACATGGACATCCAGCAAGAGAGGATGTAAGAAGTGTCCTCCAACACAGAACAAGATCTGCTGCACGGCATCCCTGAAGAGGACAAGGATCTTTCCCTCATGGAGGAAGAGGAATCCCTTTCAACGGTGACTGAAGACCCCCAGTTTACTTTGGCCGCATACCAGCCATTGCCATCGGCGTCCTCTACACCGACTCCACAACCTGTTGTTCAGGCCAATACAAGTGATGAGATTCTGGCATCTCTCAAAATCATGATGGAGTCGTTCCAATAAGAGCATAAAGCCATGCTGGAATCGTTCAGACAGCAGCAAAGAACCATGCAGGAGAAGATTGACCGTCTCAGGGCCGTCAAGGGCACATCTAAGAAGCCTCTTAGAGTATCCGATCTCCCTCATTGCTCCGAAACCAATCCCTAGAGGTATGCGGAGCACAGGTCCATGATGGATGGGAAACTGTTTCTTTCCGAGAAGCTGGGAGCCAGACCTATTGAGAACCTCGAGTTCTGGCCTAACTTCTCTGCTTATCCCGAGTGCTATGTGAGACTGCGGGACGAGAATGCAACCCGAGAAGAAACGGTCCTTAAAGAAGTCATCGTGTTTGAACACGATAAGGCGCAGGCCATCCTTCTGAAGACCCTGAAGGGATCAGATTATACTAATTCTAAAGTTGCAATGCTGAGCAAGAAGCACGCTACCTTTCTTGCCCCTACCTCGATCTCCTTTCCCTTTACAGGGAAAGCGTTCGACTCTGTCGTCAAGGCTGCTGACAAGGGAAAACCCTGCCTGAATTTGGAAGAATGCAAGCCATTCTCCCTCGCACTGCCTATTAGTGAATGAAAGTGGAAGGATGTCTACTTAACCTTCTCCATCTCCAAACTAGACCCGGAGATTGCTGGACACCGGTTCATCGAGAACCTTCCTAAGTTGCCAGACCATCTTCTGAAGAAGGATCAAGAGTAGAAGGAGAGACTTGCGGCCTCTCTGTCTCATCAGAACTGCTTGGAACTAAGTGCCAGCAAGCATAATGCCCCAGAGATCTTCCTTTTCCTAGCCAAGTCTCACATGGGTACCCTTGTGAAGGACTTCTACGCTTTCCTCAGGGCGAGGAGAGCTTGCAGAGAGTTCATCCTGGCTGCAGCGACCATCTGGTACAAACCACGGAAGTTGATTACCTCGAACATCTGGGGTAAAGACCTCTTTCCACAAGATCTGGTCCAAGAGATCATTGCAAGGGCAGCGACAGAGAACAGGAACCTTCTCCAAAAATGGGGTATGTCCTCGGAGAGGAAATCCTCTATGGAGGGAGGTCCCCAACCTAAGAACAAGAGGGCAAGGAGACCTCGAAGACCTGCACAAGTTCCCGGTATGACCATGACCACAGTTCCTCAGACCACCATCCAGATGATCCCTCAGCAGCTGGTTACTCGGTTGCCTGTGTTCAAGCCTACCTTTGAGAAACAGTCGACTTCCTTTCATTCCAGCCACAAAGGAAAAGGTTCCAGGAGAAGTTCTCCTAGAGGTAATTCCTCTCAGAGCCGAGGAGGACGTGGTCGCAGAGGTAAATCTGCAGGTCCCTCCAAGCAATGAGGCGTTTCAGGTAGGGGGCAAACTCCATCATTTTCGTGATCGTTGGAACTTCGATCCCTGGGCCCACAGCCTAATTACAAATGGACTCTGGTGGAAATGGAGCAAAACTCCAACCCGTTTTCCAGAATTCTTCCATCACTCCAACCCCTTGTTAAAAGATTATATATTATAACTCTTGACCAAGAAGGTGTTAAGGAAAGTGAAGTCCATCAAGTTCCAGGGAAGGCTGTTTTGTGTTGCGAAGAAAGACTCAGACAAACTCAGAGTCATTCTAGACTTGTCTCCACTCAACAAGTTCATCGAGAACAACAAGTTCTGGATGCTTCTCTACAACACATAAGGACCCTTCTGCCAAAAGGGGCATTCACGGTCTCAATAGACCTGGTAGATGTTTACTGGCATCTCCCGATGAGTCGCCTCGTCTCCCCCTACCTAGGATTCAGACTACAGAAGAAGTTTGTCTTCAGAGCAATGCACTTTGAACTGAACACAGCCTCAAGGATATTCACCAAGCTAGCAGACACAGTCGTTCAACAGCTACGCACCGAAGGGGGTCAAGTGGTAGCTTACTTAGACGATTGTTTGGTATGGGCAGCATCCAAGATTACTTGTCTGCAGGCAGCTCAAGAAGTAATCCAGTTTCTGGAACACTTCAAGATCAACAGCAAGAAGTCTCATCTCACTCCAGCTCAATAGTTCCAGTGGTTGGGAATCCAATGGAACTTGAAGCCACACCACCTCTCCGTTCCATCCAAGAGGAGGAGAAAGATAGCGGAATCTGTCAGGAGACTAATCCATTACAAGAGGATTTCAAGATGCCAACAGGAGAGAGTCTTGGGCTCTCTACAGTTTGCAGCAGTGACAGACCCAGTGCTAAAGGCACGTTTAAAAGATGCATTAGAAGTCTGGAGGAAATACGCATCGAACGCTCAAAGAGATCATCTAAGGCTAACTCCTGCCTTGTTGAGCTGATAATTATTTTTAGCAAGCAATTTTTCAGGTAACTTCACAGATGTGAAAAAGTTATCAGTGCTCACATTTTTCCCTTTCCCTGTATATGGTTCTCTGAGCTTGAAAACGACGTATTCCGAGAGTGGCTGGTTTGATGGAGGACTCTCGTCTTTTCCGAGATAAGGGAATCCATTGAGAAGGTATTTTGATTTTGCATCGGCCGCTAACCAAAATTTTATTCTAAACTTGTCAGGCTTACTAGCAATATATAGGGTAAAAGGACCCCTGCATTTTGTTGGAAATAACTGTTCATCTATGGTTATATTTTCATTTGGACTATAACAAGAAATACTATTTTTGATGAATCTGTTCCAAACTTCTGAAATCATAGCAAATTTGACAGTTTGTATTCGAATGGATCATGATGATCGAATTTCATAATTTCCTTGAAACGTGCTCTTGACATTGTCTCTCGGATAAAGGGAGGCCTCCATTTTACTGACCAAAGGTTTTCAACAGATTGTCCTTTTGCAAGAACTCCTCTGTCATACATAATGCCTATAGTAGCATAAATCTCTTCAAATGATGTTCCTATTCACATCATTCAATTTCATTCTTGCTTCAGTTTCTGTACACTTTTGTATGTTTTATAATGAAGTCATCTATCAATAATCTGAAAGTGCTGAGAACTTGTCTAGGAAAAACTTAATGTTTGGCAAGGGATGTTGGTCCCGGTATTTCTCTTATTATGTTTTGGGCGGTAATTCTCCTAGCATTGACTAGATCGTGTTCAATAACTTCCCATCGTGTTCCATCCTTGACAATCAGATTAGTAGTAGAAGTTGTTTGCTCATCTACAGTATCTTCTTTGTTTGAAAGAGCAACAGTGCTTTGAAACGGTTCGTTTTCATTATCACTATCGTCATGACAATCATCAGATTCAGATGAAATTTCTTGATTGGGGATATACTCGTTTTCTTCATCTTCAGATATTGGATCGCCTTCAGACTCAGATTCAGATAGTGTCGACAAAAATGTCACAATTTCATCATTCGACAGAGAGCGTTTGTACAACATGTTTTCCCTTTAGTACTTCAGGGGAAATTGACTGAAACGATAACACGCCGCGAGACTTACAGGCGCCGGGAATACACGCTGCCAAATATTTTGACTAACGCGCCACCATAATTACCAACCATATGGCTGCCTAGCGGTAAAAATGACCGTTCGGTCGTTCTAAGTATTACCTAATATATCTCAAAGGATTATAGCATATTTTAGTTTTCACTTATCAATATATATCATGAAAAGTTAAGAAAAGTCAATGAGTATCAAGTTTGTTGGGGAAAAATAATAATAGCTCTATGCATCCGAAAAACAAAATGCGGTCAAAATGACCGCTTGGTCGTTCTAGTGTTACAACAACTGAGTGCGAAGCTCAGCTACTTTATTCAGAGGGCGGATCTTGACAGTAAACACGCTTGTCGCGATCCGAGGAAAGTTGCTTCTTTACTGAATTTCTTTCAGCATATGGACTTTGAGAGACTGCGCTCGTACACTGGGTGGAAGTCATCCAGGGTCTTCTATAAACATTACGTGAAGCAAGTACAAGAGATAAAACATTATGTGGTGGCGGCTGGTAGTGTGATTAAACCTGCAGTCTAGTGCTGCGATGAACAGTGGACTGTTTTGGGACTTTACAGTGCTTCGAGTGTGAGGATATACGTACCCACTTGTGCAGATCATAACTATGGTTGACACACTGTTCTGAGTAGGTGCATATCTGAACGATACACCAGTGCCGAGTGAACATTTGCGTTATGGTGTTTTATGCATTTCCGAACATCTGACTATGTCAGATATGTTTGGTTTTAACATCTTCCATTGAGTGGCATTATTTTGATGTATTTTTGTATATTTTTTCTATATGAGAAAATAATATATGTTTTATGTGCTGTATGCTGGATCAGATACATACTTTGTTGTAACTATATTTTGATAATCTAGTAGCCTAA